>NC_064307.1:12791963-13089763 GCF_023373825.1 Bactrocera dorsalis | reverse complement strand
TTGATATTCTTCATTTTTTCAACCAAACTTGGCGGCTCAAAGAATAATTTCAAATACATACGCGCATACATAAACCAAGAACTCAACCACAGCGGCATAGCTGCCACTTCGATGAGCGTCTGGCTTTTGAAATACACGAAAAACGAGTGTTTCGCTTTCAAATTTTATTTCATTTTTTCATATTTTTTTTGTACTTTTGTTTTATAAGCGTGCGATTTTTAACGAATTGTATTGCTAATTTTCGCTTTTTATGTAGCGCGTCTGCTTTGGTCTGGTCTGGTTGGAAAACAACTAACTTTGGGTTAGTTTAAATTACGGATGAGCTATGTGGCCTGCGCACCATTGCTATACATGTGTACAGATATATATTTTATTGCATAATATATACAATTTATGTACATATACGTATATGTGGCTTGTGTTGTTTATACAAGTTTCATATACTCGTTGAAGAGCAGCCTCTTAATATGACAAAAAAAAATGGTTTTCTAAACTTAGCTTGATAAAACTTTTTTTTTCGATTCCAGCGCAAATTTATGGCTTGTTAACAATACTATAAATATGTATATGCTCATCTTCATAGTTCAATAAATATGTGCGAAGGTTTATACGACAGCTATTGTTCTAGAACCGGTGCTATTATTTTATTAAGCTTAATTCACACATTTCGCTGCTTTAAATATAAGCGGTAGGTTATATATATGTATATGATACATTTATGTATATTATTATGTATCAGCATATACATATGTTTGTATTAGTTTGCTTATGTAATAGCCAGTATTGATATTATGCTCTCTATCGACATTTCAACTAATTCACTGACGCAAATCAAACGCAATTCGTTGCTGATAAACAAGTATGAAACTAGTATTGATATTTAGTGGCTATTTGATATGCGTGTGCTTCTTCTTTTTTCGATTAGTGCAGCTAGAATGTGTGCGAATTTCAATTCGTTTCCGCCCAAAATTTGAATTTATTGACAAAATTAAATTAATTTGATTACGAATGCATGAAAAACGGTAATTGATATGAACATGCCACGTTTTATTGATATGAAAAAATTTAGAATATTTTTGAAAAAATTTCAGCCAAAAAAAAAAAAATTTATTTTTGATAGAAATTTATTATAGAAATAGTTAGATGCATAGGCAGCTGAGAAAAAGGCATTAAAGGAGAATAGTTTTCAGTAAAACAACTCGAAAATTAAAGTCAGAGGAAAGTAGACAAAAAATAAAATAAATTTAATTTAATTTAATAAAATGCAATAACTAAAAAATTAAATAAAAAAATAAAATAGAACGAAACTATATAAAAAAATAGAATAAAATAAAACCAAATAAAATAAAATAAAATAAAATAAAATAAAATAAAATATAATAAAACAAAATAAAATAAAATAAAATAAAATAAAATAAAATAAAATAAAATAAAATAAAATAAAATAAAATAAAATATAATAAAACGAAATGAAATAAAATAAAATATTTAATTAAATCAAAATACACAACTGTAAAATAAAAACTATATATTTATAATGTAAAATCATAAATTAAAATGTAGTAAAAAAATATTTTTTGTATGAAACAAAATATTAAAATAAAATAGTAATAAATACAAATTAAAATTTAATAAAAAATAATCAAAATAAAAATAAAAAATTAAAAAAAATGAAATTATATAGAAAAAATAGGAAAGAAATTATTACTTTTAATAAAATAAAAAAAAATTAAATAAGTACAAATTTATTTTCTATAAAATAAAAGAAAGTAAAATAAAATGAAGGAAATTAAAATGCACAACAATAAAAAAGGAGAATCATTAAATAAAATGTAATAAATACATAAAAAACAATTTTTTATAAAATAGAAAAATACTACAAAAAAAATAGCACACATCAAAATAAAAGAAGGACACCAAAACCAAAATCATTAAAAAAATATTTTTACAAACATTTATTCACTCGAACTAAAAGAAATAACACCCACAGCCCGACAAAGCAAGCCGTGTTCAATTTACTAAAGTAATAATAAAACAGCTTTAAATATTACTGCGTACTTAATTGGTAAATATTAAAACATTATTACGCAAAAATAATATTTTTACTGTTGCTTCATGGAAATTAATTTATTATGATTTAATATGCACACGAATGGCAGCTGCTAAAAATAAAAACATGTTTTTAACGCATAAAATACATTAAAATGGCGTTATTGTGTATCGGCAACCGCTCGTTTATTTTCATCAAAAATGTCTTATTTTCAACAATGAAGTGTAATTTCACTTTCATTGTCTCACAATTGGCAATCTGCCGCATAATGAACAACGAAACTGATGTGTGAACTTGCATAAATGTATAAATACGCGTGCTTCAGGGCATACACGGCGTATACGTAATGTCAGAGCATGCTTGTTTTATGGAAGGAAAAGCGTTCAATTAAAAAGTTTGCTTTAAATGTTTTTCTGTTGCAGTAAAAATATTTGCCTACACTAAAATTAATTGAGTATAATGATAAGGCGTTTTAATTTTAATGCTTAAATTCTTATGAGGGTGAATACGTTTGTGGCGAGGAACATATAAATATATATCTATGGACAAGGTCACACTTGTGTACATAAAATTTGTGTATGAAGACATGAGAGAATTTTTTTTAAAATGTTTTAAAAGTTAAACATATATTTTATATTTTTAATGACCTGTGAAAGTGGCTTACCATAATCGTACTCAGCTGCAATGACAGTGTGTTAACTGCAATATATGCTCTTTGTAATGCTAAATTGTAATTAAATGAAAATTGTACATTGCTTATGTCTTTTCTTCATCATTTATGCACACGTGTTTTTAACGAGCTTAGCATAGAAATGCTCATATAGCTCATGCTGATAGCAAATCATTATATAACATGTGTATATATACCGCTTTATCATTGTGCTAGCGTTGCTAGGTCTTCAATGATGGAGAATTTTTGAAAATATGTGCTGCTAAAGATTAAAAAAAATATACTGACATATATATATATATGCATATACAGGTATGTATAGTATATAAAAATATGAAAACGTATGCATATAACGACATAAGCTGCCTTGCCTTCACTTAATGCCAACTTCCAACGAAATTGGGCACAAATACCCATACATTTTCATTAAAGTACTCCAGCTTGTGTGCAATGGCTCATCAATTTTTCCAATCAGGTCAATTTAGAATGTTTATGCGTATGCCATTTGATGATTTTGACATTTTCGGAGAAGAGCATGAATATGCAATATTTAAAGCCAAAGCTTAGAGCATGTCGGATTTACATAAAATCATACATATGTATATAGATGTATGTACTCGTATGTGTATGTATAAATGCAATAAGCCTTTCGCTTAAACACGAAAACGTAGTTTTTATTTTTTTCCATAGAAACTCTGCTTCAACATTGACCAACTATGAGGTGCACAAAATTCACAAAAATGCAGTTAGCTCCATTAAACGCTTAAGAGCTATTCACCAATATTTTTTTAATAAAAATTTAGAAATATTAATAAAGGTTAGTTGATTTATTGCGCAAATTGGGAGATTTGCCAGACAGTAAGCCGCAATTATGCAAACAGCTAGAACGCTGATGCAATGCGCACTAACTAAAATAAGCCAAACTAGTAAAGAACTAAAGTTTTTAAACTTAATATGCGCAGATAATGAAAAAACCGCGCATTAAAAAAAGAAAAAAAAAAAACAACAACAAATCTTATGACATTTTTCAACATTGCAATCTAGTAAATTTGCATAAACGCTACACGAAATAACTCGATTTTAATTGCTGTCATTCAAAACTATGAAAGCCATGTGCAGGCATACACATAATGACGCACATGCATTTAAATAGCTGTAAATGTGTATGTCACAGCTGTTTGCCGTAAAATAGATGCGCACGCACATGCGCCTCGTCAAGCTGGCTTCAAAGCCAATAGCGTGTGAAGCAGAAAAGCAACAACAAATTTGCTTGTTAACTTTAAGTAAATGGTGGGCACTTTTAATTATAAAAAAATGTTTGAAAATTGCTGACAAATGCTTTTAAATTGGCCGAAAAGCGTAGCCAATTTGAGTAGCGGTGACATTCTAAATAAAAATCTCATGGAAAATTTAAAATTCTATAGCCAAGAAGATTTGATACCTGACCATGTCAACTCTTTTGGTTTGAATGTAAGATTTTGGGATTTCATATGAGTTGAAACTTGGCTCAAATAAGATCTGTACTGGCTGAAATGCGATTTTCAGAAGTCTCATGGTTTGAAAATCGGCTAAAATATGATATACATTGGTGTGAAACTTAGCTAAATTAAGATCGAAAGTTGAAAATATGTCCTTCGATAGTCCCCAACAAATAACCGAATGCTAAGCCCACCTCTAAGAGGCACTCCAAGTAAATCTGGACATATATTGTTTAAAAAAAATTGAAGTAGCAGTTTCAAATAAAATATTCAGGGCTTACTTTTCATGTCAAAAGTTGATATTTCCTGTTTTTTTAGTTGAAACATGCAAGTAAACTTTCTTCATTACAACAAATAAAAAAGAGTAACTAATCTCTATAACTATTTATAATGCTTAAAACAGTTTGGAAAAACTGCATTTTGTCTGCCTAATGAAATCAGCTGATCAATATTTACATTTTTTATTACCCTGACATTTCATTCTAATTGCACTAACACTCTGACGTCACAAGGCAATTACACTCAAAATTGTTCACAGCTTTAATTAGCATACATATATATTTACTTTAGTATCTGATATTGACAAAATTAGCAGAATAATTTTGTTTATGCAAAAAATTTCCAAAAGCTTTCAAAACTGGATTTCGGGTTCCAAAATTGCTCTAAACCCGTCTCCCCACACTAATAATACAGGAGTGCTTATTAATGATTATCAGGTACATGAGCACTTTTCAAAAGAGATTTTTAATTTATAAAAAACAGATTTTGAAGCTTTGTTTAATTTCTCTCAAGGCGGTATACATTGCCTTATATATTTCAAGAAAGCTCGAAAAGCTCAAAGCTTCGAGTTTAAAATTCTAAGAAAAGG
Source organism: Bactrocera dorsalis (assembly GCF_023373825.1). NCBI lineage: Eukaryota > Metazoa > Arthropoda > Insecta > Diptera > Tephritidae > Bactrocera > Bactrocera dorsalis. Next base: position 13,084,697 of record NC_064307.1, on the reverse strand, counting down.
AGTATACTAATTTCATATTTTTCTTTTGCACAATTTAAAATATTACTTGCTTGCACAAAAATGTTTGGTCCAGTTAACCTTGAACTGGTAACTAGTATGTAACTAGTTAATATCACAACAAAGCATTTATGCGTTGCTAAAAACTCTTTTCATTGTCATAGCAAAATCCAAATTAATAGTTTTTTCGGTTCACATGACGCCTATTAAGAAATATGCAGAAAAAAATTGAATAAAAAAAGCTTTGAATAAAAAATAAATAAATTCGAAAAAAAACAGAAATATTTTTTCATTTCCAGTTTTATAGTTAGTCTCATTTGCAATAAACTGTGCTTAAAATATGGACGTTCTCATTTTACCAAATTTTACCAGCTCATAAAATTTGCATTTAACGTCTGCACACATACACACGCACACCTTTGATATACATACATATGTATGTATGCCAACGCTCCGACTCAAAAGCTTAAATCGCTCATCTTCACTTTTAGTCTCGGCTTGACGTCATATTTATTTTGGAAAAAAAAGAACTGCTAACCTGCCAAGCGATTTTTTCACAACCAAATCTTCATTTCAAATAAATAAACCTACATTTACCGTTGGCGCGCGCAGTTCAGTCAAGCGCGTTTCAAGTGACAAGTTGTCAGCTCTAACTTTGTAGTGAGCCACTTAGCAATGCAATAAACACACATACATCTATCTATACAATTTGCATATGTAATACTATATCCGCCTAAGTGTGCTCCATTTAGGCGTTAGCTTTGTATCAGTGTGTGTGTATGTGTATTACTCATATTCGTTACTAAAGCGCATGTGTGGGCGTCTTCTACGCTTTTGGCTGCAATTGGTACTAAAAGATATTCGTCTATAGAAAGATCTACATATACAAAGCGGTGACAATTCATTCGAACGCCCATAATTTAGCAAACACGATTTAGGCATTTGCCAACGCAACGGCGAGCCGACGCAATGATACGCTGGCAGCAGACACTACAATTGGTAATTATGTGCGAGAGAAAAGCGCCAAAAAGCGTTAAAAAATAGCAAAAATTACTTTTTATTATTATAAACTGCAATGCAAGTGATTTGTTCACAATATTGATTGCATAATTTTAACACCACATATGGGTAATTACTCATAAGGCCGCTGCTTTGTTGCGGCTGTCAAAATTTTGTGTGCGTGTGAAGGCATATCCATGTATAGTGGAGAAAAATAGTGTTGAACAAGTGAAGTGTGTTCCAGGCATTACATTTTTTGGAAATATTTGATAAATGACTTATGTGGCTTATGGTTATGGTCATAAAAGAGTTGTAATGAGAAAGTAAATATGGGAATTTGTGGGTGTAGGTATATCCATAAAGAAATTAAGACTATAATGGCATTAAATATTATGTAATAAAGTTAGCTGGCAAAAATATTGGTACTTATATGGTATATGGAATATATATGTATTATATTTCCACAAATATTGCAAACAAGAGTTGGAAAAGAGTCCAGTTGAAACAGCCGACTTTGACATCGAAAGAAAAAAATTAAATAAATAAAAATTATTTAATTAATTACTTTAATTTTTTATTTGATTACTCTAATTATTTAATTAATTACATTAATTATTTAAATTATTTAATTGAATACTTAATTATTTAATTAATTACTATAATTACTTAATTAATTACTTTAATTATTCAATTAATTAATTTAATTATTTCGATACCTTAAAATTTTTTTGCAGCGCATTTTGTTTTCAAAACGGCGTTTCTCCAAAAAAATATTTTTACAACATTTTTTAACTACATTAATTTTTGCATTTCTCCCACCCAACAGGCCATCGCTTGCATTTTAGTGCAATGCGCTCTCTCTCAAAACTACGATAAGGAAAATCGTCGCCTCATTCTGCAAATTAAAGACCAAAAAACGACCAATCAACAATACTATTCGTCGAATTTCGATACCAGTAAGTACAGCTTGTTTCAAGTTCTCTTTTGAATACCATCAAATGCACAAAAAACATACAAACATTTGCACACGTAGCAACGAAAAACAAAAAATGTAGAAATTAAATAAAAAAATATACAAAATTTCTCATTTCATTTATAAAGCCTAGCAATATTTTCATATTTTCCATAACTACCTTGCTCTATATTTCCGCTGCCTACTATATTAAAATCTGTAATTTCACATAACTTCTAAAATTTTTATATTTTCATTTTATTTTCTTTCTTTTTCACGCGCCTTGCGTATTCCTAACTATCCTCTGTACTCTCCTGTAATGATCCTCTTATTCTTACTCTCCTTTTCTTTCTATCTCCCTATATATATCTCTCTCTTACCAACTGACCAGCTGGTTAGTCACTACTTTACACAATTCTTTCACTTTCACTCTCTCTTATTTTTTCACTACATTCTTGCTATCTCTTTCTCTCACATATGCATTTTAGTTTTTGCCACATCATACATAGTAGTTGTTTTGTTAGTAGCATTTTATACATACATAGCTATCTATATACACATTTTATATATATAAAAAATATTATTTAGAAATTTGCGCCGTATGACGAGCTCTTGACAAGGACTCGTACGCCGTGTTCGCCTGCGACGTACTGAGTCCTTTCGGCTTTTAGCTGCGCAGTTAGTTGTTATTACTGTTTTTTTTGTAATTGTACAAGTAGCAGCTTGTAGCTAGTTTATATATCAAATATTTTTATAGAAATATTTTAAATTAGCACTTTCGTTCTTTTTGTACAACAAAATTCATAGCTTTTATTAAATAATTAGTAGACATTTTGTTGACATTTATTTGAAAAACAATTAATTTTTTAATTAATTAACAGTAGTGCGCGCTGTAGCCTTAATAAAAACCAAACACAAAAGCAACTAAACAACAACAAAAAAAAACTAGTTTATCCTAAAAATAAAAAAAAAAAATGTTTTATGCTATAAATCGTAGTTAAAACCAGAAACAACAACATAAACAATATTAGAAAACGTTAAAAATAAACATACATACTTATATCATATATTTACGTTGTTACTTTTGTTGTAGCTTTGTACTAAACACCAAATAAAATCATATAGTATGCGTAAACGTAGTTAAAACCAAAGCAGACGCACACAAATCTATCAAATATATATATCTACATCTATTTAGTAATATATCGAAATAAACAACAACAACCAAAAATTATATATCGTCAACCAAACTCGTCTCAAATTGTAAATATTTTCGTACCGACACACACAACTCGACTCAAATCAACTCAAACTCAACTCAAATCCACGCCACGCCACTCCACTCCAAAACACCCCACTCTCCTACTATAACTTGTAGCAATTTTAATGTAATAATTTTGAATTTTCAAGAGGTGCGCATTCATTATTTTTAACAAATAATAATTTTTGTAAATATTTAAAAATAAAATTTTTGTAAAAACTTAATTAAAAAAATTAAAATTTCTGTATAAATTAAAACTAAAAATTAAAAAAAAAAATAGTTAAAACAGTAATGCAGACCTCGAAAACTTGCTGTAACTTCGCATATGAGCTTTCACTTGTCTGATGCTTTCACTTATTTAAAGCGTTTACTTGTCTAAATATGATAAAAGCGTTGTAAAATATATATGAACGCGTTGTAAAAAAAATTCTAAATGATGTGCCTTAAAGTGCGTAACTATCCTCTTCGCGCACGTTAAATGTAAATATTCTAAAATTTGTGCCTTCTTAAAAGCTTTCACTATTCAAAGAAAGCTTAATGCATTTTTCACCTGAAAATGTGCATTAACTTCTTTTTCTACCTGTCCTCGATACCTTTACATCCATCATCCTTTATCCCGCATCCATATCCATACCTTTCATCCCACTCGCATCATTCACTCGACGTACTCGTGTGGCCCCGAAATGAAATAAAGCTCTGGCTTTGAACTTTAGAGTAAAACATACTTATTTTTTCCATAAACAGCTGCGCAATAGCGAAAAGGTAGTACACTTTTTATATATATTGTTGTATGAAGTTTAAAAATACTGCGTGTTAAGCTATGTGTTATATAAGGCAGGGTTTACACTATGCATATTTTTATGACAAAACGAAAGGAAATATTTTTTTTTTACTTTTTTTTAATTTTTTCAATTAATTTTATAGCCATTTTTTATTGTATATCTGTCATAAAAATAATGTAATGGAAACCAGCCATTATAGGTATATTAAATATTACGAGGTATCAACCGTGTATAAATGCTAGGCAACAAACAACACTGTTAGCTTTCTTTCTAATGGTATTTTGAACGAATTCTTCGCTATAAAATGAGAGAAGAAAGCAGCCAACAATTATTGTATATTTTTTTTTTTAATTTAAATATTCCTTTAATATCCAAATAAAAATTAATAAACAAAAAATAATATCCATTCCACCACAACCCGTTATCAACATCCGCACACCAAAAACTATAACAACAACTACCGCAAAATACAACAAAACACTTGCTTGCTTATGGACACGCCTCAGATGCCTATCGTTATGGCTATGATATCGGTAAGACGGGCAATTTCCATCATGAGACCCGCGGTCCTGATGGCGTTACCTACGGTTGTTATGGTTACGTCGATCCCTACCATATGTTACGTGCAACACATTATGTTGCCGATACACACGGTTATCGTACCGTTGAACCACAAAAACCAGTCGAGGTCTATCCAGTATATGGCGAAAAAGGCCATGGCGTAATTTTGCAATGGGATGAGCTATACTTCCCAATTGGCTGTGGCAAGTTCGAAGGTGGCGCACGGCCAGAATTTCCAGTATTAAATTTGGGTGATGTACGTTGAATAATCAATAAAGAAATATGCAAATTTTGTGACCTAAATCACATCCTCCTCTCTCCTCCACCTCTAACTAAAATTTTGCAGAAGAAGCCTAGCGGTTTTACGCCAGGTTTCTCCCTTTCTCACGCACCGGGTGTGCAGAGCGGTTCAGCCATTCTCAGCCCTTCACGTTATGCCGATCACGATCGCGAGCGTATACCAGCTCCCTCGGCACATGTTGTCGCCACAGTGCGACCCGGCGACAATGGTCCATATCCAGGCGATAATGGTGGTGGCCAATATACCGGCGGCAACGGCCCATACAGTGGTGCAAATGGTCCACACAATAACGGCAACGGTCAATACAATAATGGCAACGGTCCATACAGTGGTGGAAATGGCCCACATAGTGGTGGAAATGGCCCATACAGTGGTGGAAATGGTCCATACAATAGCGGTAGCAGCGGCGGCGGCGGCGGCGGCGGCGGCAGTGGAAGCGGTGGCAGCGGCAGCGGTGCCTATTATCCTGGCGGTTCATCAGGTGGAAGCGGTAATAGCGGCAGTGGCGGCTACAACAATGATGGCGGCAGAGGAAGCGGCACCAATGGCGGCAGCGGCGGTCGTGGCAGCGGAGGTAGCGGTAGCGGTGGTGCTTACTCGCCCGGACCGCTCGGTGGAGCAGGTCCGGGTGGCCCAGGGGGGCCGGGTGCATTGGGATATGTAGATTCCGGCTCTCCTGGGGGCCCCTATGTAGCAGGTTAGCTGGCTTAAATAAAAACATAATAGTAGGAAATTTTACGCAGCACAGAGAGTTTGAGCTTAGATGTACTCAGGGCTTATGTTATATTGAAAGTTTTGAGTGCAGAACGTAGGTCCGAAGCGATATGAAGTGAGTAGCTGTACGCGGAAGCATGCTGTATGATTATCATTGTTGTACTTCTTTTGTTCCATCTTCAAACTAAGAGCTTTTGAGCTTTCGGCACACGGAAATTCCACAATTTCTTCAGAATAAGAATTGTTCGATTATGATTTTGAAAATTTCATGAAATGCACAGTTTACAGGTTTTGAAGAGCTTTCATGAAAAGCTTTTTAGCTTTTTCGGTTGTCTTGATAAGCTCTAATAGCATATAAACTTTTGATCTGAAGCCGATCATAAAATATGTTTTTGGTTCCAAAGCTTTTTTGTCATAGAAAGCTCATTTAAGCTTTGCGCTAAGCGTTTTTAACCTCAACGATAATTTCATTGCAAACACATTTGGGAAGCTGTTCGAAATTTAATTATTGGTTGAAAGCTCTGATAAAATTCTAAGCTCTACGCCGTGACATGAAAGCTACAATTTTAACCAATGTACTTCTACAAAAACTTCGGCTGCACACGATTCGGCTCACGTATTACCGCTCACTTCCTATTGCTTACATCGTTAGGTCTTCCTTGTATTTCAATCTAAGCTTATTAAGCGTTTAGGTTAGCTTTAAGAGCTTTTATAAATCATAATAATTTTTCGAGTTAAATTTTTTTTCTATTACCATACTTTTTCTTCAGCGATATTTTATTTAATGCGAGTCTATTTTTGCATAAACGCACCAACACACCAACACATGCATAGCACAATATACACTCGTATATACATATGTATAAAAAAAAAAAAAACAAAAACTACAACATATGTAATTATTTATATTATTTATATTTACATATCTATATGCACTTAAGCTATTATGTCTGTACAAGTACACACACAAACACATATAAGCGCGCGCACAAACACACACAAAACGAATAGAAATGAATGCGAAATCTTCAAAATACAGTCAAGCGTATAACGGGTATTATAAGACATTTATATACAGAAATGGAAAGTGAAATATGCAAAATCAAGAAATTCTTCAAAAAAAAAAAAACAAAAACAATTCGCGACAGTTTTGACGCACACGACTGTTAACGAATGCTTAAAGAGAATCACAAACTGGTAGCCTCTGCAGGTCTGTCTTGTTTGTCTTCTAGACAAGTACTATGCACACTTGTTAGCACACACACACACATACACATATACCTATGCACCTATTGCTATTTGCACTCGACTTTTTAGAATGTCCAACTGACCTCGCGTTATACCGCAATAAAAAACAGTTCATATGATATTTTTAAAGAAAGAGTCACTGCAATATATTTTTAAATGAGTTTTAAAAAAAATATTCAAATTAAAAAAAATATATATTTAAATAATTACAAAAAATTATTAAAAAATAAAAAAAAAAATATTTTAAAAATATATTTTTTTCAAAAAGAATTTCTGGTGTGAATTTTTGGCCACACTATATGTGTACACCCGAGTACGAGCACGAAACGCACATGAAAGAAAGTTTTTTTGCAAAGAAAACCGACAACGACATTACCAAAAACAACAATATCATGCACATACAAGTGAATGAGCGCGGTGAGCGCAAACCTAAGATGTGCGGCAACAGAAAAGTGAATATCAAATTATCACACTCAAAGCCATGCTGCAATCAAAAATCAAAAAAAAAAGAAAATTAAAAAAAAAAACCAAAAAAAATAAAAACAAAACTTTAAAATGACTTACTGATTTCGGTCCACACATCTGCCATACATACTCGCACATTTCCAGCACCAAAACAGCACCAAAAATGCCTTTGAAAAACCATAAACACATTTCAAAAATAGTTTTAAAGCATGTTCAAGCCACACACACATACACATACAAAGGCATGCAATCCGGCGTCATCGCTCATACATACATGCACACACATATACGCGCCTGCACTCGTACAACTCTTACCAGCGCCTGCAACAATTGCTTGCTCTCAGCCAGTCCACATCCTTCATACCTTTGCGCCCACGAAATTTAATCCTATTGCCTAATCCTACTTAGCCTCAAACACCACACACACCCACACATATTCCCACCAACTGATCCATAAATCCACAAACTTTCATCATTATTATCCCATCACATATCCCGTTAGCAATGCTGTTAGCTGCTGCGTCGTAACGGTGTACGGGCTTACTGTAGCATTGTGTATGTTTGTTGTATTATTATTATTATTATTTGTTCGAAAAGCTCGACTTGACGTGTTTTGCGAGTTTACCGTTATTGTGTACACGTACAGTTGTTGTGTTCACTAACCACACTGCCTCTCATACCTATCTACATACATACATACATTGTGACTAAAATCGCCGTATATATATAAATATATATATAGTACATACATACATGTCATATATATGTGTAACATTGTATCTGAATGTTTTTGAGCTTTACCGGTAGCTGGCGCTTACAGCTTGTAGTTGTTAACACTAAGTAAGTAGTATGATTAAATTAAATTATAATTGAGTACATTTTAATTATGCCGTAATTGTAGTTGTTTTAGGTATTTCATAGTAACTGTAGTTATGAACCTGCAAAATTTAATTTTGATTTGATTTTCTCCCAAAATAGTAAATTGTAGCCTTAGTTTGTGCGTAGACTTATTGTACACACTGTACCTGCAGTTTAGAAAAGTATTTAGTGTAGCTAACTGTATAATGATTACAAACGTTTTTCACAATTTTTACGCATTACTAATATATTACTCTTTCTCTCCAACAAACACTCTCTCCCTCTCTCTAGGAAATGGTAATTATGAAGGTTTTGATGGTCGTTATAAAGGTGAGTTTGCTTAACGCTCTCTTCGCTGCAATCGAACATTCAACTAAACCACCTCTCATTTCCTCAACTTGCAGGTATTAAACAAGGTCAATATGTCCCGGACAATTCGGGCAAATATGTTCATGTTGAAGGTCCAACTGGTCCACCAGCCGTACCATATGTGCACGTAGAGGGACCACAGGGCGGTTTTGGCGGTGAAGGCGGCGTAGGCGGCAAAGGCAGCGGCGGCGGTGTAGGACCAGGCGGCCCAGGCGGACCAAAGGGACCCGGCGGTCCAAAGGGACCTGGCGGCCCAAAGGGTCCACCTGGCCCACCTGGTCCACCCGGACCACCAGGACCATTCGGCCCAACTGGACCCGGACCTAAGGGACCAAATGGCCCACCCGGACCACCTGGCCCACCTGGACCAACACGTCCCGGCCCACCAGGACCACCTGGCCCACCCGGCCCAACACGTCCCGGCCCAGGCGGACCACCTGGACCACCAGGCCCAACCCGTCCCGGACCACCAGGCCCACCCGGACCAACACGTCCCGGCCCACCAGGACCACCAGGACCAGATCGTCCAGGCCCACCCGGACCACAACCACCATACAAACCAAGTGATCCAAGAGAGTCAAATAAGAATACACCCGGCTATTTGCCACCCGTCTCAAAAACTGGTAAAATAACGCAACCCATTAAGTCATCATCATTAGTTGTGGAGGGTGAAACACCCACGACAAGCACACATACCACCACAAATACACAAACATCTTTCGTGCCAAATTATGGTAGTAATAATGATTATGCACAAAAGAAGGTCACCACCACCACAACCACAACCACAACCAACACCAATACCAATACTAACACTCAATTTAATAATAATATTAAAACAACACCTCTAACCAATATTCCTCCTTCTTCTCCTCCCTCTCCTCCCAAAACCATCACCACCACAACAACGACCAACACAAATACGAACACGAACACGAATTACCCGAATGTACCGGTTAATCCGCCGACCTCCTATCAACAAACTAATAAATACTTGCCACCCAATCGTGGTCCAATTACGAATACCTTCAATCGACAGGATACATCTATTGAGAAGGAACAACCGTACAAGACAATTACCTCAACAACTACAAACACAAATACTGACAGACAAACCGGACAGAAAATCACTCAAGGAGGCGTAGGTCAAAAGGTAACCACAACAACATACGAACAAACACCCGGTATCTATAATGGACAGAAGGTAACTACACAAAAGGAAACTAATATCTATGGGCAAATTCCCGGTTATCCGATTGGACAAAAAGTAGTCGAAAAAGTAACAACCACGACAACGACGAACCAAAACGTACCCAGCTATCCAACAGGACAGCGGGTCGTTGAGAAAGTGACCACCACAACAAATACCAACAGAAACGAAGGTTACAAGCCCAGTCAGCCGACAGGTGGTCAACGTTTCGAACAAAACCGGCAAACAGAGAAGAATGTAGTTACCAATACCATTACTAATTACCAAACGCCACGTCCCTCCTATCCACCGACCGAAATAAATAACGAACGTGTGTGCTCTTGCAATGCGGATCGTAATCAACAAACTACTACAATAGGCACACAGCAATCTACAACCTCGTCCTTCGGTAAACCAACGTCGGATAGTAAATTGTATAATCAACAACAATTCACAACACAAACAACAACCGCATCGGGCGGCCAAGCCTTCTTTGGCGGTATAACGAACTCCATGTCATTGTTACAACAATTGCCGGTGTTTCCACAAGCGCCAGGTTATGCCGCCTCCTATGCACCGGACAAGATACCTAAAGGTGCCATTGTAGCATTTATGCCGGTAATCATTTTACCACAATCAGCTTACGAACAATGCGACGATAATGCGTTGCATACGGCCGACAGATACCAACAGAATGTCGACAGCTTCCCATTAGGCGTGCAACCGGCACCGATTCCATTTAGCTTTAGTCAGATTACAGGCGGTGCACGTAAAGATCAATGCATGTGCCCTTGTTCTTGCACACAAAACATACCAGACAGACTGCACAAGAAGCGTGACACGAACGCCAGTGACGGACTGAACGCAACCGTAGCCATAGACAATGAGAAAGAGACCGCTGAAGTGAAAGCTGTAGAAGCTTTAGTGACGGACGAACAAGCGGAGACCAAAGTGACGGAAAATAAGGTACTAGACACGACGCCAGCAAGCACGGAAAATGTAGAAACAACAAAGCCATTGACAGCAGCTGTGGTGGAGACAGCCGAACCGGTAGCGTTGGTTGGCGAAGCGACTGCAACGACGACAGTAACGACAAACGAAGATGTTAAAGTCGCGCCAGAAAGCGAAAAGATCGCAGAACCGTCCGCAACTGTTGTGGTCGAAGAAAAGAAAGACTAAATAGACGTTATGACGAACGACGTTAATGACGTTATACTACAATTTGTCATCTACATACTCACAAACATCCTGCAAGAAATCCTCTCCAATTTAGGAATGACAAAATAAGTTATCTACGGATACCATATGAAATAACGCCGTCCGTTAGCAAAAGAGAACGTCAACCACAGCAATCGACAGCCACCAACGTCCCGTTATCCTACATCCTCTCCGCACATCCCAACAAACGCTTGTTGCTTGCACAGTCAAGTCAGCTGGTGTCCCTTAAGCGGACACACTGCTGGCCTAGGCAAGTAATATCGGTACCGTTCCTGCATATGACGTGCCTGGCAGTTGGTCCATTTCCTTATGCGTTCCCCCGTCCAAAGCAACACGCTACGTGCCCGCTCCCGTCCTTATAACACCTCTCCCGTCCAACAGTAACGGTTGTTACAACCATTCTGGAATCCTGATCCTCATTACCAAGCGTAGCAAGCGTATCCTGCCATCCCGATCCTGATTCCGTACCGGCTCCATACGTCCAGTTCCCGATTTTGTGTTCATGTCCTTACAATGTTAATTTATAGTAACAACAACAAAAATGAAACAATAAGAAAATACATTGTAAGCACTAAAAGATGTAAAAGTCAAGGCAGTAATGTAGAGAAAGAGATTGTAATGAAGAATAAGAAACAGAAGTAGAAGAAGAAGAAGAAAAGAAAAGACAAAAATACTCTTAGATATATAATTTATGTATAAAATCGATGTAAATGAGAATGCGCGAACTTCTCCTTCCGTCTTTCTCTCTCTCACACTCTCTTTCTCTCCTTATGAATATGTTATGTATGCACTCATTTATGAGAAAGCTAAAAAATATTTGTTAAATTTGTTCTTTTGTTTGCGAAATTAACGCTTTTTATGTATGTATGGCTCACCAACTCTATGTATGTATGTATGTATGTGTGAGTGCGCTGAAATAAGCGGAAAGAAATGGTAAAATGCATGAGGCGCCGTTCCTCTAGTTTTTTAATATACCCTTATTAACTAACCGCATTTTTAGTTTCTTTCGAAGCTCACCACACTCACACATGCATACATACAAACGTATGCTTAAGCATTGAAAGCGCTCGTCGCTTTATCAAAGTAATATTCAAATGTATTTTCGTTTGTAAGCATTCGCCGGCTAACGGTAGTGCTTAGAAGCAGCAAAAAGTGCATTTGACGCGCTGATTGTAAAGAGAAAAGAATCCTAATGATGATGATGATGCGAAGTTAATTATTACAATGTGAAATGTTGTTTATTATGCTTTGGCTATATATATATATATATGTACTATTTGACGTTTTTGTTTCCTTAATTATATTTCGTTCACTTTTTTATAATTTTTTATTTTAGTTATTAGTTTTTATTTAATGTTTACTTTAATAATACATGAAAAAAATGTAAAAATGTTTGGTTAGATTTGAGAAAATGTGTTTTTTTCTTCGATTTAATAAAACAAAATGTATTTAAAAAAACATAAAAACAAAAACAATTGCGCTTATTTATTTCGAATGGAAATAGGTACAGGAAGAGACTTATTTACTTCAAATTTATATAGTTATATGACAAGGCTTTATGAACAATTTGAATTCATCGATAATGTAAGGGTAATGTGGCTTTCGGAGCTCCAATTTCGCTGTGGATTTTCGGCTTAATCGCGGTGGATCTCTTCAAAATCTTTTGGTGACATTTTAAAGGGTGTTTCCATAGATGCAAGAGTGTTCTGAAAACAGTTTTCAGTAAATATGGGATTAATAAAATATCAAAAGAAGAGAAGCTGTGAAAAAAGTCCTACATTTGTGTTTAAGATTTGCTTACCTAAATGTCAATTGCACCTTGAGTTGCATCTGCTATACGCATACAGTGTCCTCTTACAGATAATTGAGAGTGCGGCTTTCAATGGTTCTGATCTCAAATGCAGTATAAAGCTGAGCTTCGTTGACTTTTACTTTAGTATTTCGGTTTCATTGAAACTTATCGGGTTGTAGGTACCACTGACTTCATTAACACTTCCCACCTCTATGAAAGGACATCGTAGCTGCGAATCATTAAGTTAAATTATGGAGTATTGGATGTGCAGTATTAGCTGTAGTTGACTTGGTTTCAGAAAAATTCAGTTTTATTATAAATACAGGAATCACCGATTACTTCGATCTTCCACTTTGTATATTCTCGCAACATATTGCTACAGAGTACATCAGTTACGAAATTTATTTTAAATTACTCCTCTGTTACAGTCTCAATTATTATTGTGTGGTTGTGGAGGCCCAATTTATACAATTTTCACATAGTTTTCATTAATTTGTGACACTGGGCTTTGCCTTGATGAAATAAAAGAGTTCTCTTCGAGATTATCGCGCGGAGTTCACTATGATATGAGCTGATTGAACTCGGAGGTGCATTGACGCAAAACCTCAAATTTATTACTATTGAATGGCTGGAAATGTCATCAATTCGATGCTGTTCTTGGTTGGTTGATCACCAAAATAATCACGAATGTCCAACAAATCCTTTTGATAACTTTAGAGTGTGAGCTATTTGGATCAACTTAATTTTACGGTCACCCAAAACCATTTTGTGGTTTTCTTTGATGTTTTCATCCTTTACTTTGACATTCAATGCTATTATTGTATTATCGCTGCTCATTTTGTACAGGTTCCGAATTTAATTTTGATGCCTAAAACTATGCTACAATTTAATGAACATTAGCAAGCTTTTCGACGTATATCAGTCATATGTATAATCCATTCACAAACTTGCACTTCACTTGTTTTAGCAAAGCTTTTAAGCTGATTAGTCTGCAGTTGTATTAACATTGAATTTTTTCTATGCGAAAGAAAAGCAAAATTATAAAATGTATAGTAACAGTGGAATCTTTATTAGAGTCTTTGTTTGGCTGGCTGCATTTTCCATTATCCAGTATTTTCTTAATAGGTCGATAGGTTGAGTTGGTAAAAGCGTTACGTTGTTGTACAATAACAATACCTATACGATATTGGTTTAAATAACGCTATTATACTTTCCTTTACTTTTAAAATTAACGATTTCTGGCACGGCGGTTAACTTATAAAAATTATTTGATTGTATGATATGCTTGGTGGGCTTGTCGGCAAGGCTTTGTTTCAGTGGTTTAAAAAACAATAGTTATGTGAATATATTAAGCTACTTTATATATTTTTGGTTCCATATCTCATTAAACCAAATATGACGTTCTCCAGATTTTCAGCTGTCTTACCAACAAATCCTATACGCTGTGAAGTCGGTAAAATAGCTGTTACCTTTTCACTTTTATAGCGTTTAGCTGAAGACTTTAGGATGATGTCCTCAACTCTCATAACTCTCATTGGTAAGTGTTGTATATTTGCACTTATCTACATATGTATTTGCATATCCAGAGCTCTCTTTCGAAAGTTTCAAAAAAGCGAAAATATCGAGCAAACAAACAATGGCATTGAGCTATAATCAGTATAAAAAGTGCTATATATAATATATATATTTATTTATAAATTCTGATTGCAGTTTGTACCTTATTGTGCAACTATATATGCAACTATTACTTAATATGCAACTATATGCTAATGTATGAAACCCATTCACTGGTCAAAGAACTCTAGTTGGCTAAATGGACCTTTATCTAACACTTCACCTAGTTTACCCTTAATTAATTCAATATGCACTGTAATGAATAACAGTTTTTCTATTAGCAATGTTACGTATTGTTATGAATATAATTTCTATCAATATATATTATTATATGTACATTAGGGTGGGTAAAAACAAAAGCAGCCAACTTGTAGTTTTATAAGAAACTTGCTGCTCCACATGGTGTGGTGGTTAGAGGTGTTTTAAAACCAATTTTTCAGAGTACCAAGTGAAAAAAAAATTAAAATTTTTTTGAACTACCCTAATGTAGTTTTTTATATGTAATAATACATATTAACTTTTTTTGTTGTGTTTGCGGTGAAATTTTATTGGCGGTTGAGAGTATTTATTTGAAAAGTTTTGTAATGAACAAATTGAATAATTAAAATAAAACACAAATATTTTTCACTGAAATGAAAAGTGAGATATAAAGATAATTTAGTTCATATATTTTAAAATTATACCCTCGTTCAAGTGAAATGGACGTTACACGTCTCATCATACCGTTTAAACTTTTGGTTAAATATAATAATGACACCAACTAGCTTTAAGTTCAAGCCCTTTTCAACGAAGTAATTCCTCTACCTTGGCAAAACTGACGAAAATCAGAGAACCGAAGTTCAATTTGTAGTTAATGACGGGACTTTCAATTGAAATGCTACAAAAGCAGACCAATAGGGACAGCAAACAACGCCATATTTTTTCCTGTTCATTTGACATTTCTCTTCAGTAAGGTTTGCCATATCATCATGGAGAGATATACGGTCCAACAACGAGTCGAAGTTATTAAAATTTATTACCGAAAGTCGGATTCAACTTAATGAATGCTACGTCCAATTTTTGGTCGTCATAATCGTACTGTTAGATCAACAATTGGACGTCTAGTTGAAAAATTTGAATACATGGGTACAGTACAAAATGTTCCTGTGCCAGTGAGACAAAGAAGTGAGCGTGGTGTCATTATATTAATATATTGCTGCCGCTAGCGCAGCAATTGAGGAGAACCCAAATCAGTTTCTCACACGCCGTTCTCAAGCAATCGGCATCTCTGTGACGTCGTTGTGGTGAATTTTGTAGTAAGATCTTGGCCAACTCTTTACCAGATTAAATCGACGCAAGAAGCCGCTTGAATACCAGAAACTTCGAATGTTTGTAAATTGGGCTGAGCAACAATATGAAAATGATCCGAATTTTCAACGAAATATCATCTTCTGCGATGAGGTTCATTTCTGGTTGAATGACTTCGTCAATAAGCAAAGGATGCATTATTTGTCAGGCAGAAATCCACACGTACTTCATGAGTCACCATTGCATCCTAAAAAAATTACGGTTTGGTGCGGTTTATGGGTTTGTGATGTCATTGGGTCGTACTTCTTTCGTGATGATCAAGATTGGAACGTTACTGTCAAAAACCGAAAGTGTTAACTCACGAAAAAGCCCAGTCAATTGGCCGCCTCGGTCGTGCGATTTTACACCCTCGACTATTTCCTGTGAGACTGTGTCATGTCTATAGTCTATGCCAACAAGCCAGCAACGACTGATGAACTCCGTACGAATGTCGAACGAAAAATTGTAGCAGTATCGGCCGATTTATGCTTGGAACCGTCGAAATTTAGGTTAAGCGTCTGGACTTCTGCAAGCGTGCCCATGATGGCCACGCAAAATAAGTCGAGTTTGAGTATACAATTATTCAAGCGCTAGTCCCATTAGCTTGTGAGAGCAGCTAAAGAACACTCGCTTTGATAAGAAATACATAATATTAACTATTTTACCAAGCTTTATGAGTTTGGTAAAGAAAGTACCTCAAAATCTCCTACTATATCTGGTAAAACTAAATTCTCTGGAATTATCAAAAGCCAGCAGTCAATAACTTTCGAAACACTCAATTATACTTTAAATAGCTTCATAAAAATTGTATTTGATTTGCATTCTTTTGTCAACCGCTTTCAAAAAATAGGCCATCTATGTATATGTATGCGTGGTATTCATACACATATTTCTAAATATTAAATTGCATCGGTTTACCAGACTAAAAAATGCACACGCAGTTTTGAGGTGTCAAAGGAAATTGCAAAAGCCGAAAAATAAATTAATTATCTTAGTCGCAAAACCACATTTCACACCTCAACTCATTGCACATTGCCACACCCTGCAAATGTAGCAATATACCTAAATACAATATTAATGCCTGTACATATGTATGTGTGATTTGTACTGGAGCGTGTATACGAGTATTGGCAAATTGGCTGGGAAGTTGGGCAGTAAATTCGATATTTTTATGAATGAATTCTACGCTTTTCAAGGGCCTGTAAATAGCAATCAACTAGCAAGGTAAACAAACAAATTGCACAAAGAAAGAACAAAAACAATAACAACAGCACAAAAAAGTAATATAGATGAAATTTCAGCGCTGAAAATAACAAAGAAATCGATCGATAAAACAAAAGTAAGCCCGTAAATATTTGCTGCATAAATAAGAATACAGACAAATGGAAACGCCGGCAATGTTTGTGGGCAAATAGACCGAAAAAGTAAATATGTGTGCGTGTTTTCGGTAAATATTCATGGAAACTCATATATTGGCATTGATATATGCAGGTACATATGGACAATTCGATGTACAGCAACAAGTGGATGAGGGTTTTAAAGTTTCGTCGGCGACCAAGTGTTGAAACGCGCTTAGCGGCATTTTTCAAAAAAATATTTTATTTAATTTTAATACTTTGACACCTCGCGGTATTGCTTTTCGTAGTATTTAACTTAGTTGTTGACAATTTATAATAACGTTTGCTTATATAAAATTTTTAACTATGTTAAACTTTGTTATAAAGGGTGGTCCATGCAGTATATGTATTTGAAAAACAAAGCATAAATCTTTTATCATGTCGACAATGAAAGGTTCGCTGCTGTTAGAAAAAAGTAAATAGCTGGATAGAGCCTTATAACGCGTGATCCAAGTAGAGGTACTTTTTTCAATAGCCTTTTTTGACAGATCACGCGTGAGTCGTGTCTCGCTGTTGTGATAATTTTGTTCAATTTTGTTTGGTATTTCATCATGGAAAGACTTACGCCTGAACAACGTTTACAAATCGTTAAGAGCGTACACGACCTTCCCAAGCGACCTCGCTTCGCTCTATGGGCTCTTGAAAAGTTCCAAAAAGATCCGACGTTTTCGAGCCAAATTTTGTTCAGCGATGAGACACATTTCTGGCCCAATCGGTATGTAAACAAGCAAAATTACTACAGTTGGGACAAAGAGCAACATAAGGAAATTCAAGGGCTGCAGTTTTACTCAGAAAAAAACAATGGCTAGGTATGGTTCGTGGGACGGTGGAATCATCGGTGTATATATTCCTTCAAAAATGAGGCCGGTGAGAACATAACTATTAGTGGCGACCGTTATCGCACCATGGTAACCAATTATTGGATGTCTGAAATTGAAGCTCGTGATCTCGCCAACATTTGGTTTCAACAAGACGGCGCCACTTTCCATATATCGCATCAAACAATGGATTTTTTGGGTGAACACTTCGGTGACCAGATAATTTCACGTTTTGGGCCGGTCGATTGGCCACCATCGTGTGATATCACACCCTTAGACTTTTTCCTGTGAGTGTGTGTAAAGTCTACAGTCCATGTGAACAATCCCACTTCGATTTAGACCTTGGAAAAAGATATCAACATTAAATCCTCGAACGAGTTATCGAAAATTTGATTCATTCTGAGACCACGACCAACATTTGAAAGAGATAATCTACAAAAATAAATGTCAAAGACCTTCTTAGCTATATATTTTTAAGCAATGAGCGAAGATATACAATATTTAGGAGGCTGCAATTTCTCCGTTTAAAATTTTGACTAGTTTCCGATCAATGCCTGTATTCAACTATTTAATAAGTGAGCTAAATTTTAAGCAGAAAATTTTTCCATACCGCCAGACACCTCTTTGCGGAAATGTTCCAGAAAATCGGCTACAGAACGAAGGAAATCGAAAATTGTTAAGAAATTAACGATTATTAAAGTACATTTTCGACCAACACTTCAAGATTTGTAGTTAAAACTTATGAAATATTTTGAAAAGCCTTGACTAACTTGTCGTAAATTGAAAAATTATTTTTGAAGTTCCATGAGGTGATAGATGTTGTGATGCTTTGAATAAAAATCATAATTCTGGCGACAGATTAGAGCTTAAGAAATTGTTTGTTTAAAAACAGGATCTGTAATTTTTGTTTAATAGAACCCAGTAAACATCTCTTTCGGAAAAGAAGTCGCTTAAAATTTTCAGCACTCATTTTCTTTATCCTACATCACTATAGGATAGAATGTATGCCAATGTGCCCATAATTATATACCATGAGTAGTCTCAGCTTTTAAGATATCGATCTGATATTCAAGCTTCGTTTTCTCCCCAAGAAACTACTCATTAGTCAAAATCAGTAGAACATAATGCTGCCACACCAATTGAACGAAGAAATGCATGTCCTTGTATGGAATAATTTATTAGTTGACAAGATGCCACCGTGAGGGGTATTATATTTATATTTTTCTGGTTTTAATTATTAAAATGCAAATACCGACTGAGAAAAATAATGATCAGTAGATATCCTAAACTTCATAGAACCAAATAAAGCACTCTGGTCACACACCTAATCCAATACTTCACTATCTTTGCTGGTTAAAGCCTTAATATGTTAAGTGTTATTATTTTCTTTAAGTACATTTGTATGCTTATAATTAAGCGTTTAATAAGTTTTACGCTGACAGGGAAGTTTTGTTTACAGAGAGCAGAAGTTTTGACAAAACTAATTTGCGGCTTTGACTCAGCAAATGTGTATGTGTGTTGACTAAATAATTGGCTAATTTCAACAGCAATTGAAGACTCGCGTATTTACTAGCTAAACATCTGGGCGCTCAGTTTGATGAATTCGCACCGCTTGTGGACATACATACAAGTATAAGCACCTGTTACTCTTTACCGAAAAGGTAGCGCCTTTGAGGGTGGTGGCCGCCGACGTTGTCATTTGAGAGTTACTCGCAAGTTGTGTATGTGTATAAGTGTTTTTTAGTTAAGTCAGAGTAGCTCAGGTGGAAAATGAAAAAATATAAATTGACCTGAACGCTGGGAAAAACAATCAAAAACACTTCAACTTCAAAGCTCGCGGTACGCTTAGCTCATCGAGACTCGCCTGCGTGTATATAGTTAGTAGACGTTGTAAACTGTGAACTTGAATTGTCTGTATTAGCATCAGAGACCTGAGAATATTGCCATTGTTCAACGTGTGTCGTAAAGAACGTTGTTGTTCTAAGTGCTTTTTGCTGCTGTAATTCCAATTCAACTGTTGAAAACGAAAGTGTTTTTGGTGTATTCATTCAACAACGGTTGGTTGAACGCGAAGCTTGTGCGGGTGTGTGTGTGTGCGCGTTTGTTTTTGGTTGGCGGAAAAGTTTGTAAAACATCTAAAAGCGGTTTAAAGTACATACTTAAGTGTTTGGCGAAAATGTGTTCGAGCGTTAAGTTGGCAGTTGCGTTGGTCAGTTTTTTTACCTCCTTGTAATATTATTCTTAGTATATCGATTGGTTTTCAAGTACAAGTATTTTCGCCAAGTAGTCATTCAGCACTCAAATGTTCTACGTTGTTGTTTTTATACCATTTTGTAGCTGTGCGTGGGTGTCCTGGCGGGAATTTCGGCAGAGGAAAGCACAAATGCCGAAAGCACGAATGCAGCAGTTCAACAAGATCTAACCACTTCGGGCACTTCAGCGAAATGTAAGTAGAAGTGTCCTAATGGATATACTTAAGTTTATACGTACACCTATATTACTGTGTAAGTATTATTTGCAGACACAATTGTGAAATTATTTCATTTGTTAGAGTATTTGTACAATTTGACGAAGTTAGCAAATATTTGAGGGAAAGGATCGCTCTTTAAGTTGTTTATCTTCAATTCAGTTGTTAAGCTGTAAAGCTGAGTATTTATTTGTATAAATAAAAGTGTATATAAAAGACCAATTTTGAATATAACGAGATAAATGTGCAAACACTTGGAAAATATTTATTTCTAAATGAAAGGAATTCCACATTTCGGAGAAACACTTTTACTACTAAAACGGTTGTACAAATACAATATTTCTTGGAAGGATTAAGCAAATAATTGTCAAGTTGGAGCGCTTTGCTGGAGCTATTCTTCTTCTTCCTTACTGGCGTAGACACAGCTTACGCGGTTATTGCCGGGTTAACAGCAGCGCGCCAGTCGCTTCTTTTCGCTGTTTGGCGCCAATTGTAGATTCCAAGAGTAGCCAGGTCCTTCTTTCCCCTGTGGGTACTGCGTCGAATACTTTCAGAGCTGGAGTGTTTTCGTCCATTCGGACAACATGACCTAGCCTGCGTAGTCGCTGTCTTTTAATTCGCTGAACTAAGTCAATGTCGTCATATATTTCGTATCGTTCCAACGACTACGATATTTGCCGTTGCCAATGCGTAAAGGATCATAAATCCACCGCAGAAACTTTCTCTCCAAAACTGGTAACGCCGATTCAACAGATGTTGTCATTGTCTATGCTTCCGCACCATTTAGCAGGACTGGGATGATGTGTGACTTGTTGAATTTGGTCTTTTATCGTCTAGAGGGAACTTTATTTCTACATTGCCTACTCAGTTCGAAATAGCACCTGTTGGCAAGGTTGTTGGTGTTAATACTGATTCCAAGGTAGCCGAAATTATCTACGACTTTGAAGTTATGACTGTCAACAGTTATGTGGGAGCCTAGATGTGGGTCCGACGATTCTTTGTTTGCTGGTAGGAATTATTTCGTTTTGCTCTTGTTCACCACCAAACCCATTTGCTACCTTATCCTGTCTGGAGAAAGCAGCACCAACGGCGCGGGGGTTGAGGCCAATGATATCAATATTCTCGATTCAGCTCTGCAACTCCGTAAGTAGATTGAAGAAGTCGCACGATACTCGCCTTGTCTAAAACCTTCTGACGGAGCTTTTGGTATTGGTCAATGTCAGTTTACGCAGCCGTAGTAGTTTTGCCGGGATAACAAATTTAGACATAGCGACGTAAAGGCAGCTTTAATGTTGACGAAATTCTTCACAGGTCTTTTCTAAGGTTAGGCGCATGGTGGAAAATCAACAACTGACCAGATATTCAGCAAGCGTCGAATTCACCATTTTTAATACATCATCGATTAAATATCATTAGAAAAAAACGAATGGGCGAAAGAGTCCCGAAAATTCTGTGCATTCGAAGCACTCGGTTCCATATGATAAAAACTCCATTGGCTTACCAAACTTTTGTCAAATTATAACTCTGTGTTGATATTTAAGACAGAGCTTTTCGTGACCTTTGATATATTACGTTCATCTAATATTTCTCAAAACTTAGGACTAATTGTCATTTAATTATCAATACGTAATTGGAAATAAATAGAATTGGCTACGCATCTGCAGCAAATTAATTGTAACAGAGTCGTGTTGAGCACCATTTTGCAGTATCTGAAAGCTGTTTCGCAGATAATATCAAGTCGTTCACCACTAATAGAATTAGCAGCTTTAATTTAATTGCCTTGCTACCTTCCATCCAATGGAATTTTGTCTTTGGAAGCCTATTCCTGTGACTTTGATAACAATGCAAAACAAAATAATTTCGTATGGGCTTAGTCGTATTTTTGTCACCGTGAGTTTCCTGTGTTGAACGAGCTTTGAGTTATACATATGTTTATTAAGTATTAACTATTTGTGAAAGTTGTGCATAAAATTTTAAGTAAGCTTAGAATCAAAAGGAATTAAAGAGCGATCTAAGAACTATTTCACACGGACTAACAATGGCTCAGCACTCTGATAAATTGCACGATCCTGCTTAACTCTATTGTGGCGCATGGTGCTTATTCAAATATATAGAAACATGAGCCGAGAGACTGTCTCTACAGAGTGCTGTGCCGTCCAGAATCAGGTGTTCTTAAATTTCTGGTTATACAAGAGGATATACCCATGGTCAACAGGTGCGTTTTGAGCCTGCAATATTCAGTACACTACTATGAGTATAGTAAGACTTTGTTCATAATTTTAATAATTTCTTGACTTATTCTTAAAAATCTGTGTCGTTCACCTACAAGTAATACCACTTGACTCCAATACACTTTTACCAACGTTTTTTCCGATCCTCGAAACAGTTGTAGAGACTCAGGTTTAAGGTCTTCAATTGACTCAAAACGTTTTCCCCGGAGAGAACGTTTGGGTTTGCTGCATAGCCAGAAGAAACACGGAGTTGAACCAGAAGAATATGGTGATTGCGGCACTATACTGTTTGAAAATTGGGAAAACCCACGAAAAATCAATGCAGTATGCGGCGGTGCATTATCGTGGTGAAAAAATCCAGAGTTGTCGGCTCAAAATTCCGACCTCTTTTACGGACAGCTTCGCGCAAACGACGCATAACACTCTAATATTATTCCTTCTTGATAGGTTTGGACACACGGAAAGAGTTCGGAGTGCTCCACACCTCGATACTCGAATAACACTGTCAACATAATTGTGATTATTGATTCTCAGACTCCAATTATCTTTCAAATTGGTTTTCATTGATCCTTCCGATATTCCAACTGTTAATCGTCGATTCTCAAGTACCGATTTCTTAATTTAGTGTCGTGTGGATCATCAGTTGATAGTGACGTGGTTCGTCGAACACGCGTCTCCGACCCTTTGAATAATTTCTGTCTATTTTGTATAACAAACTTTCCTGGGATGATATAAAGAAGTAGACTTAACATATAAAGACATTTATTGACAAAATACGAAAAGACTTTTTCGACAATATATTTATATAAGACGTTTTAACCTATAGAATTTATATATACTATGTAAGTTCTTTCAGGTAAATCTGAATTTGTGTTCAACTTTGATTAAAAACCATAGATTGTTTCTTTTATTGTCATAGAACTTCTAGAAAAAAACATTAAAATAACTGTATTTTGCGCGAAAAAAAAACTGAAAAAGACCAATTTGACAAATTAACAGACATTTGTATTCACTGCCATTCTTTAAATTTAAACCTAATTAATTTGACACAGACATTACGGAAATAAGTAAGCTCATTATCTAATTTCGCTTTTGTTTATTTGTTGTTGTCTATCAATTAGTGTTCAACTTGGGCAGCTTATTTGGTCAGAGTCCCGGCTACGGTTACGGTAATGGATATGGCTATGGTTACGGCAACAACTACTACCCCAGCGCCAATAGGCCGACAACCTATTATCCTTACAGGAACAACTATTACCCCACCACCAGCACATACCCCAGCAACTACTACCCGAGCAATTATTATCCAAGCAACGGCGGCTGGAGCGGCAGCAACTACCCCAACTACGCCTCTAATGGCGGCTATTATCCCAGCGCTGGCGGCTATGGCTATAATTATGGCAGCACCACCGGCACGGGCGGCTACTACCCCAGCACGGGCACCAATATTCTAGGCGGAAATGGCGGTTACGGCGGCTATGGAGGTAATGGCGGTCTGCCTGAGTACTATGGCTATTATAATCCACAATACACTGGTCAGCGCAATCGTGGTTACGGTTATTACGCCAATACCGATCGCTATGGCTTGCCACGCTATGATGGCGGCTATAATGATCGCCCTTATGGTGGGCGTGGTGGTTATGGCACTTATCGTGGCTACGATTGATGCGGACCTTGTGTGTGCGTGTGGATTGATTTGAAGTTTGTAAATTTCTGTTTTGTTTTTTAATGTTTTCTATGTGTTTTGCTTTATTGCTGTTGTTGGCTTAGTAATGCTCTCGAAATGCGATAATAAACTTGCTTCTTGCATGTAAATATGCTATGTGTGTATATATTTTATTGTTTGTGGAAGTATTTTTTTACTTATATATCAATATTAAACCAAAATTATTTTAGAAAAGCATTTACGTATGTGTAACTAATCCTGTATTTCCTATTCTCCAACAAAGGTTTGTAAGTAGCCAATAAGTGTTTCAGTTAATCGTATTTTGTGCAGCTTAGACATATATTTTTCGGTTTGAACTTCTTCTTTACTGGCGTAGACTGAACTGATTAAAACAATAAAACAATAAAAAGCTGGAGGGATGCCACCTGTTCAAAATATTTACCCAATAAATCTATAATATAGAAACACTTTAATGAAGAAGGCACCAAAGAAAAGAGGTTTAAACAAGCATGCAGCCGGTAATTTTTAATAAGGGTTGCCACCTTTTAAAAATTTTTAATTAAAAAAAAGTCGAGGAAAATAAAGAAATATTTGAATATTATTTTTTTTTAATTGTCGCCACTTAAAAAAATCTATAAAATTTATAAAGAAAATTAATTACCGTTATTAAAGTACAAAAAATAGAGTAGCAACTGAAACTTGAAACAAAGGTTGCCAGTTGATTTAATTTGTTAAAACTATTAATTAATACAAACGGAATATGGACATCAAAGAGTTAATTTTTTTTTTAAGGTTGCCACTTTTTCAAAATAAATCAAAAATTTATAAATAAAATGGAATACTTTAATTAACGTAAATAAACTTAATTTGAGTCACAAATGAAACTTTTTTGGGGAAGGTTGCCAGCTGTCTTCATTTTTTTTTAGTAAAATATGCATTTTTTTGTTTGTTGCCACTTATAAAAAAAGAACACAATTTGGAAAGAAAATGAATTACCATTATTAAAGTAAATAAACTTAATTAGAGTAGCAATTTCAGCTTTTATGGGGAAGGTTGCCAGCTCATTTCATTTTTTAAAACTATTAATGAAAACAAAAAAACGGCTGTTAAAATGAACGAAATATCAGAATATGGACATCAAAGAGTTAAATTTTTTTAGGGTTGCCACTTTTTCAAAAAAAAATTAATAAAATTTATAAAGAAAATGGAATACCGTTATTAAAGTAAATAATCTTAATTACAGTTGCAATTGAAATTTTTTTGGGCAAGGTTGCCAGCTGTTTCAGTTTTTTTTCATAAATTGTATATTTTCTATGGTTTTGCAAAATCGACAAAAATTTACGAGGGAAAAAATTGAAATAGAAATATGTAAACTCCATTATATAATATGGAAAAATAATTTCCAAACACTTAGCAATAATTTCGAGATTTTTTTTTAACTGGAAAATTCTACGTATTTTATAATAATTTCGGTATTTTTCCGAACTGTTTTCGGATATTTTATATTTTTTTTTTATAATTTTGACATTTTTCTGAAGTGGGATATTCTGTATCCACTTTGTCTTCTATATCTTCTAATATTTTAGTATTTTTTGAACTGTTTTAAGATATTCAATATATTTTTTCGATAGTAAGAACATAAAATATCTAAAATAATAATAATATAAATTGGAACGTCATATAGTGTAATATTTCACATTCTAAGTTTGCTGACCATAAATGTAGCTCCTATTGAGCAGTTTGTTATCGCTAACAATCGATATCTTGATATCAGCTTGTGCATATGCATGTCTATAATTAATTTTATACGTATTCCAAAAACTTTTTCTGACAAACCAAAAAATCAAGAAACTATAATTTTATGCTGTGCTGTGCCTATTCTTTCTTCCACATAATTTTATATTACTCTATATCTTTATATCTTAGCTTTCAATTTCATTTTCTCATATCTTGAAGCTTTAGTTATATGACAGGCAATTATGCATTTAACTCAACATATGTCACCAGAATAATTGAGCAACTTTAAATATGAAAATCTATAGAATAATATAATTCCATATTCACATATGTGCTTGCATGTGTCTGCAGTTGATAATTTAATTTGAATTTATTATATTAAAGTACTACGTTCTTACATATAATGCAACTTATCACAGTCAACGAAACGGAAACGACATATTATGCAAAGTATTAGTCAGGTGTTTAGTAAATCGGTATAATAAAGGGTTTATGTCACAGTGGGGGCTCATAGGTGCAGCTTGTGACAAATTGAATAGACGCATTTCGCTAATTTTCTATAATTATTGCTAAATCACGAAGTTGTAATAAAAATTGAAATGAATCACTTTTCTCTATTCTTGGGTGCTTTGCTTTATGCTGAGAATTATAGATTTCAATGTCAGGCATAGATTAAAGTTGTTAAATAATTACAATAAATTATCTATATGGCAGTATGTTTATAATGGATATGGTGGCGCTGGATATGTGTCACAACAGGTGTGTGGCGCGTCCGTAATGATCAATACAACAGATTAAGGGCGTTTTCGATTTTTTTTGTTTATAAAAAATATTTATATAATATTTGGGTTAGGCTATGTGGTTTTGTGGGAAAAACAATTAGAATAAGATTTTTGAATTTTTAGCTCATAGCTTAGGTTAGGTTAAAGTGGTGGACTAATGAGTCACACATAGAGCAGTTTTAATTGTTAGCGATATCCGATGTACATACTGCCGTAACGTGGTCCTTGGGTTACTACCATCCTACAGTATGCCAAAGCTTAACGTGAATTTCAACAGGTTCTGTGGCTTTACACACTTCATCTCTTCCAGTGTCTTATACCGTGGACCCCCAAATGCTTAAAGCATTGTCTTGTCAATGCAGATGAAAAGCGTAAGAGATGTTTTGTTGTTTTCTTGATCTTGCAATTCCTTGCAGTCTTCTCAATCTATCAGCCTTATTATGCAGGCTTGCGCCACCATTATATTGTGAGCACTATTTATCCAACTACAACATAGAGAATGATTAAGAAAGTTTTCCAAAACATTTCTAGAGATATGCAAAAGTATGGTTTGAATGGTAGTCGACAAGCCCAAGGAAGCAGTCATACAATAAATAGTATGCTAAAAGTTGAGTTCAATATGTTAAACAATTTTGAAGTATTCGGAAAAGTTCTTATGCATATTTGTATATTTAAAAAAAAAATTGTAATCAGTATTATTATAAATTACTTGAGTTTTGTTTACCAACAACTCACTTTTGGCTACAATTTAAGCACAGTAAATATAATTAATGTATGTATATGTACATTTATTCTCTCTACAATATGGCTAAAGACTCAGTATGTAAATAAGCAGGTATATGTGCGATTTAGCTTTAGGCATTGTGTAGCACCACTATACAAGTTTATACGCCGACTCGCGCAAGCATGCGTGTAAACTTGGCACGAGCCTGCCTAAATGTATGCTTCAACTATAATCTGTTATTTAATAATCACACATCATACTTTGTATGCCTGAAGGTATGCTTCATAACTGCTCTCAATGTTAAACAAGTGCTGCCACAGTGTATTCAAATATATATAACACTCAAGGTGCTTTAATTAAAAGCACTTGAATGAATTTATGTGCAAAATTTTCTGCTTAACCGCTATTATATAATTAATACTTGCGTTTAAACATATACGAGATGATAAATCAGTTGTAGATATATTTATTAGGACGAAAATATTTTGTATAGGTATATTTTTATGACTTGAAAATACTGCATGATTTTAGAATATATTTCTCATATGTCTTAAATTAGTTATCTTTAGTGACATGTAATAACAAATAATATTTTCTGGCTAATTATATAGCTTGAAAAAATTCTCAGTTTTAGGTTCACTCTATCGAAATAAAGTAGAAAAAATTATATTCAAATGGAATTTTTTGTGAAACTATTTATATCTTTTAAAGTAATTATTTTTGCATTTTATATTATATAAAAAATATTTTTTTTTTGTGAAAAACTATATGTCATTTAATAACAAGCATAAATTAATTGTCTATACTAATATTGGTAATTGTGATTGATTGTATATTAACTTATTTATCTTTGAATTTAATTATCCAAATCAAATTTTAATGCTAATTGGCTTGAAAAAACTCATTCTCTCACCTACAGGCGCACTCAAATCGGCTTTTTTCGGATGAAATACTAAATTGGTTGACTCTGCCAGTGATAGGTCAAAATGCCTGTAATTGGTTAAAGTTAAATGTCAAAGAAAAAAAAATATAATAATAATACAACACATTATTTATAACAACAAAAACTATCGAATATCATAATAAAATACATATTTGTTTAAAAAAATGTAAATTAAGTAATAATATGGCAAAAATACCTAACTTATATACTAAGTAAATGAAAAATATACAATATAAAATATATACACATACAAAATTTTCTTAATACCTAACTATCTATTACTTATTTTTGTTACTTAAACAGCTTTAAGTGGATTCACGCCTTAACGAATTATTTGTGTGTCTAAACCTGGCAATTTTCTACTTTTCGCATTTCTCATTTACTCAAACTTCACGGAGGCAATAGCTGCACATATGTACATATGTACATATGTATGTAGTATATATAGTATATACGCATGCTTACATCATTTAAATTCATTGAAGCATGTGTGGCTGTCTGCAACTTCGTACAATTCATGTAAGCTGAGAATTATTGTGAGAACGTGTGAGTGTTGCTTTTTTCTATTGTTGCTTCTTTTGGACGTCTTTACTAACACTCTGGCTCTATACTTAAGCAGCTAACAAACCGTATGAGCACTTTTACTCATTTATTCAATTATTTATTAGCTCATTCATTCGGCGCTCTAACACTCACTTGTGGGGCATTATTAAGTCGCTCAAGTGCTGACACATTTGTGACGGCTTTTACTTGTGTGCTTATGTGTATATGTGTGTATGTGCGTTTGCATGTATCAGTTAGCGGAACGTGCAGAGCAACACCTTTACTTTTAAGCTTTCGTTTCATGGTTTTTGTTGCTTTGCAAAGCTTAGCCGTTGCCCAGCTGCTATTGCGTACCGCAATGCTGCTAGCCTGATTGTGTTGTTACTTGAACTGACGTTTAACAACACATATGCTTGCTCTTTGGTATGCGTTGCCCCCAACTATATCATTTTCAGTGCACTACAAACAATTGTGACTAAAATCTAATGCATTTCTACTGTCTTGTAGTGCCATGCTTGTAGACTCTGGGCGCGAATTTGATACGCTAAAGGCGCAAATACAATGGAAAGGGGCAAGTGTCACGGTCATATGGTGAAGTTTTAATTGGAGGAATGAAAAGGAAATGAAGTAATAAGTATATATAGTAAATATAATAAGATTTATGAAGTTGACAGTGACGGCTGTTTAATGTAATATATGAAAGATAAATATATACAAATAAAACAAAAATGCTTTATAGCTCTGCAATGACAAGCAAAATAAAATACGAAGAAAATTATTAAGGAAATTAATAAGGAAGTTAATGACTTCTTAATTTTTTATGTTTATGTAATAAGTTACGGGTAATGAATGAAGTTAGCTGACATCTAATATTACTTCCTTTAAGTGTAAGATATTCTTGGCTCCTTTATTGTTGACATGGTAATAGTCTTAACTATAACAGAAATGTGAGTTCGTCGCGACTTTCCATGAATTCTAATTTCAGACTACCAGACAACTATAGTGTCTTTCAAGTGGAAGTAGCTATCATCAAGGTAGCAGTAGAAAATCTGCTTCGAAATACAGGTTCCGTTAGAGAGATGTCGATACTGGCTATAGTGGCTTTGAGTTCGCTGACAGTGCGCTAAAAACTAGTCAAGTAGTGCACGAACTCATTAGAAATAGCCTCAACCATCTTTCATAATATATTTGTATAAGTGCTCGGTTACAGCGGCATCGCCGGAAACTGCAAAATTGATGAGCCTGATAAGAAGGGCATCTTTTCCACAATTTCATCTGATTGAAAGCGTGTCGATTTGCCGATGTTTTATATTCTGACACTGGACCTTTGAACCTACAGTGAGCTCAACAATCGTTCGACAACAACCAGGACTTGTGCAACTGCGAGATCTATATGGCCCAGAGTAAATAGTAAGTGCTCCTTCGAACTACTGGCTCTTAGCAAAGCGAATCTCGCCGCAAATGTACATAGATGTCTTGACTAAACACTGATTGAGATTTATACGCGGTGCGACTAAATATTCTGTCGAGCACTTTTTGCCAAATGTTTGGAGGAAGACGAGGTGTAGTCATCTCGTCATTTCCTCCACCACTGCCTGGCTTTCGCCACACTGAGATTGAAATATCTTTTGGTGAACCTAGCGAATTAGTTGGGATTGATACTAACCGTCTTAAAAAATTTGTGCTGAATCGATAAATCCATAAGGAATTGGAAAGATCCGATTAAATTGAAATAGTTTGTACGATAACTTGTTGCCATTTTAAAGATAATTTCATAGTCGCCCTTATAGACACCATTCCAATTGACAAAAACTGGAATAGTCAAGTTTCACAACCTCCCTTTGAGGCGAGTTTTCTTCAGCAAAATCATACGTCATGGACAGGAAAAGGTAGTAACAACTTAGTCCTAGGTGCGAAGCTTCTGGCGAGTCACTATCGATGTGTACGGCTTGTCTTCTTTAAAGTCCAAAGCTTCCCGCTCCATCATCCGTCCATAAAGAGTAACAGTAAAAGCTTCCAAGCGACTCTTTGTGCAATGTTTAGCACTTGAGTCCTCCCAATAGGGTTCAATTGGATCATGAAATTATCGGACTCGACGATCTTAACTATTTCACATTTCGGTGAGCAGATTTCACGTTTTGCGCCGGTCAATCGGCCACCAAGAATTAAACTTAAACTTATCGCTGTGAGCACAAGTCTATACGGACAATCTCGCTTCAATTCAGGCCTCGGAGCAAAACAGCATGCGTGTCAATCGCCGGTTATCATTGGAAATGCTCAAACGAGTCATCAAAAATTGGACCCAAGGGTTGGATTATCTGAGACGTGGCCGCAGCCAACATTTGAAAGAGATAATCTTCAAAAAAATAAAAGCCAAAGAATGTTCTTTCGAATGATAATAGACATTCCCCATTAAATTTGAAGTTTCTGTGTTTGTGTGTGTAAAAAAGTAGGGAATTTCGAAACTGATCAGCCTTTACAAACGAAAATTAATTCAGTTTACTATAGCCACAGGTGTTTAGATAAAAATTATACAAAAGTAAATAAATAAATGAGTATCTTCATGCTCGCATAGCTGAAATCCACCTTTGCGCCGATTAACAACATAATAAAAATGTAAAACAAATTAAACAAGCGATAAATATTTGTACGGAAACACCTTATAAATAAATTGATAAGCAATAATAGATAAATTTTGCCAGCTACCTCGATGGACTTATATGTGTGCGTGTGTACATAAAGTAGATATAAAGCAAACAAAAAAAAATCTGTAAACAGAAAACTGGAGATCAATTAAACACACCACTGACTGGGTGTTGTTTTTATGGCGCAAATTTTATTGCACTGATGTATACACATATATACACACACGCACATATATACATACACACACATTTCTGCATAGGTGAGCAGAAAATTTACACACACATTTCTGCATAGGTGAGCAGAAAATTGGGCTTGGTTGTATATCGGTAAACATTTGCGGTTTAATTGTACACTCAAGAGGCGTGGGAGACCAATTATATACACAAGAATGTTTGTGTGTGTGAGTTAGTGAATTTGCTGGATCATGATAAATAAACACAAAAATACAAGTGCCAGGCAATAGCATTGATCTCGTGATTATTTTGACAACGAAAATAAAAGTTCAACCGGCAAACAACGGTAATTATTAAAGCTTTATAACCCAAAAAATGCAGAGTAAATTAAAGACACACAAAATTTTGTGTTTTCTTAATGCACTTCGATTATTTGTTCAAGCTGACTAAATCTATTATCACAGTAACGAAGCGCAGCGTTTTTGATTTCAATATGTGCCTTTAGACGGCATATTAGGTCGGGCCAAACATAAAATATCGTATATTTAAACAAAATTTTTTTGACTGAAACCTTTACAGTTTTCCATATAAGTATGGCGTCGTTTCTGTCCCTATCGGTCTACTTTTGTAGCGTCTCTACTGAAAAACCTGTTAGTTTCCATGCAGAATCTGATTTTTATCGATCACCCTACTGCATGTGTTGCTATACATATGCTTTATACCCACATATTCATAAATATTCAGTTTGTCTTTATTCCTTCATCTTTTCATATGCTTGTGTTGATGGATTTTATTGATTTTTGTTTATATGTACAACACAGCTGTACATTTATGCATATGTTCAGTGTTTGCTTCTTGGCTGACACGTTGACTTCCCTGATAAAGATCAATTGACAGGTGATGAACTTAGCACTTGCCTTGACATACTCATATGTTCAAATAATGACTTACACGTACAATGTACATATGTATAATTTGTATATGATGGAAAATTTCTGAAATGTTCTACCACTTAGCGAAGATGGAGAGATGTCATATAAGTGAATATTTTTAGTAGACAAAGTCAAGTTTGTCATTGCTACAGGTATTGTGGTATGAGAAATGTTCTAACAAAAACCAATTAATTCGGTGGAATCCTAGAACCACACTGAAGTCTTCATTTACAAAATGACTGCAAGGTAGTTATACCTGTATATTACAGGAAGGGGAAATAAAGCGCTTCAGAAAGAAACCGACAAAGGATGTCAAGGTCTCAAACCATAATTATTGGTAGTAATCAAGTGAAACGAGGAAGTAATTTTGATATACTTGTAGTACGTAAAGTAAAATCTATTTTTGTTCGATTTCTCATTTCCACAATGTACAAGACGAGTATAACTACCATTGATATTATCAGTTTGCTATTTATATATGTATGTAGACTGGTATTTTCAATATGAATTATTATATTATTAGTTAACAAGTAAGGAAGGGCTAAGTTCGATAGCAACCGAATATTTTATACCCTTGCAACTTGCAAGAATAAAAGCCAGTGAAATACCTTAATTTTATGTATACATATACACTATATAACTTATATACTGAACGACACAAATCATTGAGATAACTCAAATATTGGCCAGCATAAGGTCACCTGGAAGTTCGAAAATCTTCATATTAGGTATAAAGGGGCTCAAGGGAACAATTCCCCGATGCAACCCATTTTGATACACAGAGTTACTATTATCAGGAAATGATTCTCTCTGAACTTTAAGTCTATATCTCACACATTGACCAATATTTTCGACTTCAGTCAACTGGGGTCCACATATTCGGTACCTAGGGGCTTGAACCGTTTTGGTTGGATTTGGGAATGCTTTGGTCAAAAGGCGGCATCCTTCAAAAGAATTGTTAGTGTAAATTTTTAATCCATTATATTAATTACTTCTTGATTTTTGTACTAGACAAGGAATAGATCAAATGAAACTGAAAATTGTGTTATATAAAAGAGTAGGCGTGGTTGTGAAGCGATTTTGCACACAGTAATGTGAGAATGACAGGAAAACATTGTCGCCTAACGAATTTAATTGGAATCGAGTTTTCATCCAAATGATGCCACACCCATATTTCTTACCATTTCGGGTGGAAAATGTTCCGGGACATCATCCGATTTCATTTATTTTCTCACATGTCGTAAGAAGAGTAGAACAGATTTTGTTTGTGCAAATTTGTCGAATAGCTTAGGAGATATTAAACTTAACTCTAATGTCCATTTTTTAAAGATTGGCCAACAATTGCACCTCGTTAATGCGATTCGTTTGCTATTGACGGACCGACATACAGGCACTCAGATTTCAACTCGACTCAAATGAAATATAACAATTTAGGTAAGTATGTGAGGTTCGCGAAAGATATTGGTCAAGTCAACTCAAATCATCCCTGAAAGTAACAAAACAATGTACAAAATATTGCTAATGAAATCATTGTTTATAACTACATAAATATTGAGATTAATTTATATACATTCTTACTTATAAATCTTGCAGCCCGTTTACATAATCTTGAGGGTAATCTGCCAAACTTAAGTGTAGTACAAAATGATGATCCTAAAGTTATCAATCCTAGTTAGAATGTGTAATAATAAGAATATTAAAATGAATTTCATATATTAAGCAATAAAGTTAGGCCCTGAAATCACATATTCATTCTCTTAATAGTAATAATACTGTTAGTCATTATCATAATTAATAATATATATCAAATATTCATCATTGTGCATTCATTTTATAAACTTGAGCCTTCATAATTTAATCTTGATAATCTCAAGTTTCAACACAATGAGCTCAACATTTTCATTGCAATTTGCTTATGGTTTATTAATATAAATCCAAAAAAAAGATAATGAAGCATATGTTCATAAACCTTTATATGATAACTAAATGTGTAGTGAGTGTGTGCAAGAAGGCGCTTTTATATTGATTCATTGCAAAAATTAATACGCACAAGTTCATAAGCTTTTAAGGAGATAAGCTGTGGAGCATAATATTTTGGTAAGCATCCGCATAAACGAGCACAAATACACACACACATGCGTGTGAAGTGAAGAATGAAGCGATTGACTTAGTCATTGTATTGCGAAATGATGTGGGTGTGACCTATAACGACGTTTTGCGATACATTTTTATACTCTTGCAACATGTTGCTGCAGATTAAAATAGTTTTGTTCATCTAATGGTTGTGCGTATCATCTAAAACTAAGCGAGATATATATGTATATAGGGTTATATACTTGAATACTTATATCCAACGGGAATTGCTTAAGCTTCTAGGTACCGAATATGTGACCCCAGTACCTAGAGTGGACATTTGACCGAAAATATCGGTCATTGTATGGAATATGCATTTGAAACTTATACAGAATTCTTTCCTAACAATAAATTTTCTTTGTATCAAAAATGGCTTGAATCGGGTCAATACTACCCTGAGTCCCATATACCTAATATAAAGATTTTCGATCTTCCGGGTAGTTTTATACTGGATATATCGGCCAATATCTGAATTATTTCAGTGAAAATGAGAGAGCATATTTTACTCATAATACAAGTAGTGTATATTTGTGCTTAAAATCCAAAAAAATGGGGGAAACACGACCTCGACCCCATATAACCATTATCAGGATTTTCGAACATCCGGCTGACTTTGCTCCATATGATTGGCGAAGATCTTAAGGTCTTTCCCTGGCTTTGATTCTGCAAGTTGCAAGAGTATTAAATGTTTGGTTGCACTGGAATTTAGCCCTTCGTTACTTGTTTGATTTGGTAATTCTCCAACTCATTCTGTACTTACGAAGATAAGGCATGTTCAAAAAAAAAAAGAATGTCTCGTGCAAGGCAGAGGTGTTTTACGAATAATTTTGCCAAACAAAAAGAAGTAAAAAAAGCTGAAAATGCGTGTTAATATAAAGTGTTTTTGTTTATGTGTCCTTGAAAAGCATACGTTAGGTCGAGCGATTGTTCATACAGCCAACGGTTTTGAGGAAAGTTATTTTTTATGAAAAAAGTGAGAAGAGTTTGAATTGTCTGTGAATCTTTATGTAAATTGTATATATATGTATATAATGTACATCCAATAGCTTAAAATTATTTATATATACATATGTTGGTACATAATAATTACATTTGAAATTACTTTATCGAACTGTTCTATTTGTTTGCATACCGAAGGCAATCTAAACAATGTTTTGCTTGGTGATCCACGAACACTGCAATAAATTCGAACAAAAATATTTTATTATCAGATTATAGCGGAAAATTTTCCCATTGTTGTCAATGCCAAAGCAATTTAAAAAATTGGAATGGTTGGATCTTTTTTACAGTGGCATAAAAATGATTTTAATGCCGATGAATGCAAATGTCAAAATTTGTAAATTGGAAAATTACCGAATATGTTTTTTTGTGTATTTGTTATTGGATCTAGAAAAGAAAACACGTCAAATGTAAATCAAATTTATTCTTTTTTTTAATTTTCTGTTTATAGAGGAAAATGATAATAAAATAGTAGACTAAAAGATATTATGTTTATTTTAAACTGTGTAGCTCACATTCATGAAAGAAAAAATAATAATATTATCATAATCTCTTCATCAATCGGTGGATAATACGATTTTCAAATAAATTATTGCAGCAACGAAACAAAATTTATTTATAAATATACACCATGTGATCAAATTTGACCCGGACAGATCCATTAAACCAATCCCGCGTAGATCAAATATATATTTTTCTAATTTTTGGTTATTTTTAAGTGAAGTTTGATCTCCATATGTAGTGTATATACAGAGCTATTTACTTTTGACATGAAAGATTGTATAGCGACCTTTTATTATGGAAAAAAATGTAGCCATGAATTTGCTTGAAATACTGTATTAGTGGAATCTCGGATACGAAATTGTTGTTAATATTGCAAAAATCTAAAGTTTACTTTTTATGATTAATTTGAGTATTTTGTAATGGACTTAAGGGACATAAAGCATTCCGAGAAGGTAGTGAAGTCATCGAAAATCAACATGTGAGTCGTCGATTCATCTCTGCCATTGACGAATACATTTGAAAATGGTAAAGGGAGTACTTGAAAGTCAAAATATTTAGATATTGCAGATCTCAACATTTCAAATGAATCGAGCTAACAAATTTTAGTTAATCTTGTGAGAACCTGTTGTGTGTCATGTTGTGGGACCTGAATCTTTTGCAAAAACGTCATCGAATAGAGGTCGCAAATAGATGCTTGACAACATAGCTGACGACCCTACACTCAACAAACACATCCCTCATTACTGTGGAAGGCGAAACAAGCCAACTGACTAGTGATTGGGCCTGTAAAAAGAGCTGAAACCAAAAAATACGTTAAAGTCGGTCAAAAATCAAGAGGACGATCATCACTTTCTTTGACTACCGTAGTGTGGTTCACCATGAATTCAAACAACAGAGTGAAAAGATCAACAAAGATAACTACTTGACTGTTTTCAAATGTCTTCGTGTAGCATTTCGTCGTAAACGAAAATTTTTTGGCCAGGCACGAAACGAGAGAGATCGTTCAGCCACTGTCAGATTTGGCTTCCTGCGAATTTTTGCTTTTTACGATGAGTCCACTGAAGAGATTAAAAGTCATTTGTTGAAAACACTAAAAGCCATACTTATCGAGACCTATAACATAAGTTTGGAAAATTGGATTAAGCGTTGGATTACTTACATTGGCTCAAACTAAGCCACATTCGATCAGATGCCAGTTAAGTAATATATAACATCATCAATAAATTGAGCACGAATATTAATAGGTATTTCACTGTTATTTAATTATTTCCGTTAAAATGTTAGAACCAGTTAACAGTATGTTAAGTTTATTTTCAGTTTTGGAATATGCAACAGGCGTTTGCAGTTTTGTTTTAAGTCAGCTCACATTTTTTCTCATTTACTTATTTCGATAAACCCTTCTTATTGTATTTAATTAGTGGAGTCTTCTGGAAGTCTAACAAGTCTTATGGCTAGTTTTAAGGTCACTTCTTACATCGTGCCTTGTTAATCATTATGAGAAAAAATTTAGAGTTTTGATTCTGTTTTGAAACTAGAATTGAACCTTATGTCCTGCGGAGTGGTCTTGGTTTGATTAATATTACTGCCTTAATTGGCAATTCGTAGACTGAGCTTTAAAACCCCCATGGCAAAAAGAAAAAATATGAAAGCAACGCTTCAGAGAGCTTTCAATGTAAGCTCACTCGAGTGGAAATCTGAACTGGTGTTTTGTTGCCTAAATAGACGATAACAGATTGTGCAGGTTTGAAAAGATCTCGCACCTTGCAAAGGTATAGGCGTTAGCGCTAGATATTTGTTTGCTTTAAATTTTTCAATTTAAATAAAATCACGCTTCTCAGGTACTTTTTGCAAATATTGCGGCGTAGATTTTGTCGTTAAGTGCAAATATCGCAGTCTACCGCAGAAGACACGTGCTATTCACTCCTAAATGTATAATATATCACTCAATTAGCACTGCGTTATTAATCCATATCAATTTGCCTGCTAAATTTTTGCTAATTTTATAGAAATACTTGTACATAAGTGCTAGAATTGGAAGAATGACTGATGGATATCACTAAAAGTTCAAACTCAAACAAGTAGAAAACTGGCAGCGTCTATCAATTTATGCAGCGCTAAAAGCCAACAACAATATACAAATTATTAAGTTCAACTTCAGGTTTATTGAGTGTTATTTATCTGAACACATACATCACACACATATTTGAAGACTTATCGCCAAGCACATGTGAAATATGAATGCGAAATGCTCTGACTCCTAACGGCATTAAATTGCGAACTGCAGAGTTCTATGTTAATTTCGTTTCTTTTCACTGCTTCAGTTGCTTTTGTTATAAAGCCCCAAGTGTGTCGTTCTGGCCGCCGCAGTTTGTGCTGGGGCCACGACTTGGTTTTGATTTTCAATTAGCGCGACTGTCGCGGCAGAGGGTTGCGGCGGAAGCGTGACACGTGAGTGCTGTTTTACACTTTACGCGAACTCAAGCCCTTTTAGCGCGAGGAAACACTTCACGCGCACAAGCAACTCAGTGGTAATGTAAAGCTTTCGTCGTAAGTGCAAACATTGTCAGGGAATGCCAAAGCCTTTTCATCGTTTCACTCATTCTTTCCGTGCCATTTCATCGCAGTCATGACACTTAAACGGGTTTTGCAACGCTTTATATTATTTACTTTTGCAACTTACAAGTATATATACATATATTTATATGTAAGTGTATTTATATACTTGTACGAGTATAGCTTACTTTTCACAAATATTTATTCGTGGCTTTTATTGCGTGAACTTTACGCAGATTAAATCACTAGTAAATTGTCGTTGAGTTCTCTATTTATATGTAAGAGGTTATGTACATATTTCCTCTTATGTTTTTGTGGAATTCTATTATATTTCGCCCCGGAAGTGGAGTGTTCGTAGAAAAACCGAAAATTGTATGGGTTTCAAAATGGTTTTGGGTATATTTGTGAGTTTTAATGGCGGAATTGTGTTTGACCTATACTTACCTAAACAATATGAAGTAAGTGAGGTAGGATTAAGTTCGGGTGTAACGGAACCTTTTGTATTTTCGCTAAATGAGATGCTCAAACTTTAATTCATTAAAATATCAAACATCTTGAAGTTTGAAAGTATTGTGTAAAGTCAAAATGGTTGGCAATTGTTTAGATTGGTGCTAGAGGAAGGACTGTACTGATTACATTCACTTTTGGCATTACTCAAGTAAACTCTGAAACATGTTCCACATCACTACATCGACAATGACATCGAAATTGTATGTGTATACGGTATAAAGTACACCGAAAATTCGAAAAACTTTTAATAGCTGTTGTCGTGAATCGACGAATAAACCCTCTTGGACTACGATAGACGTTTGCCTACTCAGAATGCTCTCACAATCGCACATGTGCTGGCTGCTGACCAAAGCTTGCTGAACTCGCGTTAAGCCAATAGATCCAGCGCCCGAATGAACGAAGACACTCCTGCTTGTTTCCATCCTGATGGAAGTCAGGTAGGGCCTTTGTTTGCAAGTTCGGCTTTATAAGTGTTTCAGATGATTCCGCTGTGGCCAGGCATTCATACAAGTTTAATATGGAAATAGCTTGATGCTGCTGCCAGTGAGGTCTCGACTAATTGCCTAGCTTCGAGCCTACTGTCAGCGGCACGTATAGCGACTTTGCTATCGGGGTGGATGCGTACCTCCTTAAAAGAGGTGTACTTCGGAGAAGTACATACATCTGCCACTACCTTGATGGTTGCCACTTTTGACTTTTGCTTCAAAGACCCAACAGTGATGTGGCAGCCTGAAACAAGAGTTGATTGCGAACTCCCTACAGAAGACTCCCCCACACCGACCTTCTCCTTGAGCTTCGTTCCATCCGTGGAAAAGCTAACTGCGACTCTCTCACCACCCTCATATCTCTCGGAGGAATGTGAGTAGGTTCCGCGGTGCAGTGGTTCGTCGTTATCAGGAATGCGGACGGAGTGAGAGAGGTTTGCGCTCCCTCTTTAGGACCCCTGATGTATCCGGTTTCTCGGAGTCTGATAGGAATCTTCGCAGAAATCCTTTTGCCGGCAATGTCCACGGGTGCTATATGTGGAATGGCTTTAAATGTCATCGTTTCTATTGTACGTAGTGCGCCACTGATGCTAACGAGAGCCTCTCGTGGAACACAATACAGCTGTTTAGCGGATGTGCCTTTATCGAGCACGCTCCAGCAGATAAATAAAGTATTGTCTTAACCACGATTTCATAAAGCCAAAACTCAACTTTCCTTCGTCACCCTCTCCTTAACATTGAACTTACATGATAGCTTTCTATAAAGTATGAGGCTCAAATACTTCACATTTTCGACAGTGTGAAGTTGAGGGTAGGGGTGCATCCGAGGATTTATGCTTCCTGGTAAAGGAAACCAGTTATGCTTTATTTAGATTGAAAGCTAATCTAAAGAGTATCCAGCAATTTTCCTTTCACCATGAAAACGGCAACATCTTCATACGTAGTAATGTAAAACAAAACTTGATAGCATTGAAAATAGCGGCATTTAGTGAGGTATTCGCCCACTCTCTTGTACGAATTCAACTCTAAAACTTTGTGTTGATCCTACATGAGGGCAGAGAAGTTGCGAATCAAAAGTGGTATATATTAGCCATTAGGTATGCTGGAAATCGAGATCGGATATGTGAAAAACAACGAAAGATTCTTTATTTATTTCAATTGATTAATCTAAAATAGGATTATTCCAAAACTTAATACATTTTTAAAGTACAGACTATAAATAAATCTCAGAGTTTAAAGGAAGTGAAGTTGACCACTGTAATAGCTAGTCAGACACATATACATTTACACAAATAACCTCTTTAGTTGCCCTGCCAATGCAAATATAAAACTTGACCTTTACTAACTCAGGTGCGTTGAAACTCCTTCTGCTTGCCACTCCATTTGCCAGTGTTTCTAAAGCTACTTCACATTTACCCGACCTTCCAAAAAATGTAATAATTGGTTTAGTTTGTGTCTATTGTTGTATTATGAGAAACTGTACTTAAGTATGGTATGGTAGGGTGCTCTTAAGAGTCCCGCTGGCTCTCTAGGCTTCGTGTATGCAAATAAGCGGAAAACAATGCTAAAAATGGATTTGCGTATTTCTGATATTTCTGCTTTGTGTATCGCTTTCAACAGTTTATTCCATAGCTTATGCTCTTATTTCAAGGTTATAAACATATATATATAAACAAAATTAAGTAATTTCTGCTTTGTAATACGATCGTCTATATTTTTGTTTGCGGAGTTGGCACTTTCAGCACTTTCAGCACTAGCATGAGTTGTTGTGTGTGGGCCTGTGCGCCGTCGTGGGAGTGGACTGCGAAACTTGTGTGGAGAGTTTAGCTGTTGCGGGTATCATTATTAATATATGCGGAACTACCATAAAGTTTACAGTTATCTGATGCTTGACTGCGCTCGACAGAAAAAGTTCTGCATATTTTTTGCCAGTACAAGCTACGAAGCGAGTTATAATAATTTTATTACGTAAATAGAATACTTTTTTTTGTGTTAGAGAGTTAAAGAAATTTAATAAAAATATGTTTAAATAGTTCACAATGTCGTTTGAGGTTATTTAATAAGGAACAAATATAACACTTTTTGATTGCTCAGTTTGAATGCTATAGTCCGATCTTAAAAATAT
This sequence comes from Bactrocera dorsalis, assembly GCF_023373825.1. NCBI lineage: Eukaryota > Metazoa > Arthropoda > Insecta > Diptera > Tephritidae > Bactrocera > Bactrocera dorsalis. Next base: position 13,042,683 of record NC_064307.1, on the reverse strand, counting down.
CTAATCGACGGTTATAGCGTTGCCAAATTTCGTGAAGACTTATTGTTGTAAAATATTTTCCAAACAATGACTTGGTTCGATCGTTTATATGTCAACTGTATCCGAGAGTGGTCTGATATCGATGGGTCCGACAAAAGAGCAGCTTTTTGGAAAGAAAAGAATGTGTGCTTAATATTTATGTCATAAAATGAGGGACTAGACTATAGACGTACATGGATAAAGCGACTCAACCCGTCACGCTGATCATTTATATATGTATATTTATATACATTTAAGGCGTTACAAGGGTTTATGTATTAAAAAAAAAAAAAAAAATTTATTATCTTATTAAGTTCTACAATACCTCTGGAATATTGTCCAAACATTTCAAGTTGATCCTTATGATAGTTTCGGAAATACAACCTTGAGAACTTGCGTGCTCGAGGCTAGCTAGGCTAAGTGTGCCGTCTTTAAACACATTTCTCTCGAAACTGTGTTTTTAAAGTCGGTTGGCAAGATTAATTTTTTTGTAAAAATGTCTGCCAAAAATCCAATTTTCAGTTTTTTTTCCTTCGTCCAAGTTCCAAGTTAAAGTTTTAACCTAAAACACCTATTTTTTCACTTTAGATGATCCTGTAAGGAGTTATCATGCCAAAGCAGACGCATCTTTTTTCCAAAGAGTTTCGTAATGGCCGAGTTTAAGATATTTTTTTTCCTAAAATTTCAAAATTTTTTGTTAATAGCTTATGTTTGTAACAAAAAAAAATCTAATAAAATATTTCATTTGTTATCTGAGGAAATCCATGTAACCCGATAATATGCTCTTTTGAAACCACAATCCAAACTTATTCAATTTTATTTTTTTTCTTTGACTGAATGATTTCTTACTTTTGAGCTAGAGGAGACTCTGAAAATGATATATAGAGAAAGAGAAATTATGTTTCTTGCAAAATCATAAAGTGATGTAAATACAGTAGCATATATTACAAACAAATTTTCCGAAAAAAATTCGCAGAAAATTTTTGGCAAAAGAAGAAATTGGAAAAGAAAAAAATTCGCAGAAAAAAACAGTACAAAAGTCAAGCTGTGTACATATATGCTTGAACTAGAACATTAAATACTGAGAATAATACAATATATGATTTATTTACATTGGCCTTCAGCAATGCACACATATCTGGTAGTGATTTATATTATCAATATTTACCAAAAATTTATTAAAACAGATTTGTTATAAATATCAGCTAAAATTCTGATCAAATTTAGAAATAATAGTTTTGACTTTCATTCGTGTTAATTTGTGCAGCCAGCAGTATTAAATTGATGAAAATTAAAGCCATATTTAAAACAGCTTAAATGTTACTCATACGCACTGCGGCACCAAGCAAAGTCTGTAGTTAACATTGAAAAAAAAATTATCGTAAAACCAAACAAATGCTGCTTAAATTAAAATTTTCCACGCTAATAGTAAATGCATTGCATTGGGGCAGCCAAATAGTTTCATTACTATTGTCCATTGAGCTTATCGAAACCATTCCGATACCCATCCAGTTGCGATTCACCTGAGAATATACTAATGCCAACTCAATTACACAATTGCTATTTGCTTACAGCCCCTTTTCCGCGCCCTTTCAATAGTTTAACAAATGTTTATATTGGATAGCGGTTTGTTGTTGCTTTCGATGTTGCTGTTGTCGTGTTTAATAACATAATTGATCAATGAATTACATCAATTAGCTGATTACCCAAAGCCACCAGCCACTCGCAGTCTAAATATGACAAATTTTCCTTGACAACATTGCGAAAATTAATAGCATATATACCTAAGTGATAGAATACAACAACTACAATGTTATTGCAGAGCTTTAATTACGATATGCCCAGTGTGAGAATGTATGTATGTATAGATGTGTGGAATGAAATTGAGCACCACTTCCTGAAACTAGTCCATTATTTCAATCTTCAAGAAGCTGCTCGTTTGTTGATACAGCTGATATCGGACTGTTATATCACATATATGGTTCATACAAACTGAACAATCAGAGTCTAGATAAAGTCCTTTTTATACTCTGTTTTTGGTACAAGATATGCAACTTTGAAGGGTATTATAGCTTCGCTGTAACCAAAATCTGGTTTAAGTGTTATAGTTTAGTAATTTTCAATTTGAAGGCCTCTATCAAACACTATATACCGACGTAAACGCTTACTTTGAAACATAATCACTACTCGCACTTCATGCTGGGTTTTGAGAAGCACTTCAATTTATTTGCAAACTCGATAAACATCAACTTACAAATGTTTTGCGGCAATATGCCGTTAATGGCGTGTTCATGTCGCATTAACAGAGTATGAAATGTAAATTCTGCCGTTTGATACAGAGTGAAATTGATAATTTAGTCATTATAAAATAAATATTTAGTACTTGAATTTTAGAGTTCAGTTCATAAGCAATTAATTAATGAAATGTAACCGCGATTAACCGTTAAATTAGATAATATTGATATTTGACATTATATTAATTAAGTAATTTGAAATATATTCCAGCATACAATTGTTGGAGAATTATAGATTTTACTGTTTAAAGACAAATTCTACTGTATTTATCGATATTTTCTTATATCTATAATTTTCTTGTAATTTGAAAAATATTTCAGTATAATTGTTGGAGAATTATGGATTGTAAGATAATTTCTACTGTCTTCATCGATATTTTCATTTATCGATATTTATTCCATATCGATTTTTTGACGAAATTGGCCATATCGAACAACAATATCACATATCTCCGATTGTTCAGACTCTTTAAAATTTGCTTAAAAATCGCTGGTTCGAAATCGGTTAGGCAAAGTTGTTAAGAATGGATCGTAGAACATTTATCGCATATTTATAGCAAAAAAATCGACCTGCTTTATGTACATCTTGCTTTAAATACTTGTCGACAAAACTTGATTCTTTCTTATATTCACATATTAATAAGAAAACGGAAGCTAAAATAATATCGGAAAATATCGATAATCTTTATTTTGATATTTTCATGAATATTTTGATATGGTGATTAGCGATACTTTTCTTTGCTTTTCTTTTTAATCCTGAGTAAATTTTCTCTTGTAGTTTAACTCAAACTGCAAAATATATACTTTCTAAGCAAGTAAAGAAAAAGACAAAAAGTATAGTAAATTTTTCACGTTATTTTTTTAAATTTATCGATAAATATGTAAATACAGTAATAACTATCGATAATTTTCCGACATTTTTTTCAACGAATTTAATTCAGACAAACGGCTACAAACGGCTATCGTAATTTTATCGATAATTTATTTAAAGTTATCGATAATAACGTAAAAATGGTGATAATTATAGAAAACTTTCCAATGGTTCTCTTTTAAATTAGACGAAACTTTTTTTTAAAAATAATCTAATATAAAATACAAAAAAAATAGTGAACTAGGAAATTTTCTTTTTTAAATTTATCGATAAATAAGTACATACAATAAAAACTATCGATAGTTTTTCAGAATCAACTCTCGTCAACTAAATTGATTGAAAATATAAAAAATTCTTGTCAACTATCGATAATTTATTTAAAGTTATCGATATTAATGTACATATGATGATAATTATGGAAAACTTCTCAATGGTTTTCTTTTAAATTCATTATAAATTTTTGTATTATTTAATTCGAAATACAAAAAAAAATACCGTCAACTGTGGACAATTTTTTTAATTTATCGATAAATGTGTAAATATATCAATAACTTTTCCAATGGTTCTCTCTTAAATCAGGAATAAATTCTTTTTCATCTAATATCTTTAAAAAATATAGTAAACTACTGATATTTTATCTAAAGTTATCGATAAATATGTACCTATATATACCTATAGTGTTAGTAATGAATAATTTTTTTTTTAATTCAAGGCGTTTTTTAGTGCAACAATCTAGTTGCAATATTTGAGTCTAAAGGACTGAACTTCAAAATCATCAAATCGAATGCAAACTAGCCCATGTATCTTCTTTTCTTTTCTGTGAGGTCAATGAGAGAATAAAATCGCACAGAACAATTGTGAAAATAAAACCTTTTTCAATGAAAAAATTTCCCAAAGAATAAACATGCTGTAAAACATATTCAGTGCTTACATATAAACACATAAATTTTATTGGCGAGTCTTACGGGTTATAAGCTTTATTTATGTATGTAATTGCTATATACTTGTACATATAATCGTTTTCACACTTTACAGATCTCAATTTGTGAATGCATAAAAAATTGAATCAGTGGTCAAAATAAAATATCTGATTGCTGACTTTTATGACTTTTCTTTTACATTTTGCGGTCGCACTCGAGGCGATAATGATTTACGCACACATACACTTGCATAATATAAACATACACGAATTTATCTCTGTGAATTTATTGCTTTCATTCAATTTCGTGCAAGCATAAATGAAAATATGACAGCCAAAACCTGAAAAAGCAGAAGAAGTAGAAAGAAAAGCCGAAAAAAGTCGCGGGGAATGAGTAAATTCAATTTCCTCGCTAAGTACTTGTATTATTCTATTATATACAATTTCGTCGAAGGTATAAGTGGCGGGCTGATAACGGAAAATTAGATGTTATGGGAAACCTAGAGAGGAAGCATACATATAAGCATGTATCTACCCCATACATAAGGGACTTTAACTATGAGAGCTACATTTAAAGCCAGTTATCTCCTTGCTTTCAGTGTCATCATACTGCTCTTAAGTTGGAGTTTTTATTTCCGGAGTACTAAAATTGCAACCAAAATCATAATTGGAAATCTGTAATTTTATTTCGAAACTACTTGACAATATCATACGTAAGTATATGTATATGTACATATAAGTGCAAGCTTACAACGTATTTGAGACTCATACCATATCAGTTCAGTACCAGAAACATTTTTTTGTTTGCGGCATGAAAAACCTATTTAACGAGCGCTTGCTGGAACACATAGTAAAGAGCATTAAATCGCCAATATAATATGCATGTGTATGTATGTATGACCAGCATGTAAATTACATACATGCACAAGTATAAGTGTAAACATGACAGTTGGTTAAATATGAAAGCGTAGCTCATGCTTGAATGGACCGAACACTGTGGGCTTTCGCAACCGAATATTTGCTTTTGGCACGCTTGTGAATTTTTATGAATGAAAATATATTAAAACTATTGTTTTTATTGTCTTTTTGTGCATGCGCGGAAAATATTAGCAACCGCGTTCGAAACGAACATGTTGTATGTGCTGCAAATGCTATCAAACACGTGATTATTTCGGTTGCGTGTTCGAAGCAACTCGTGTTTTGGAAGGAATCGAGTCTTTTTATGCATATTTGGTCAAAATACATTAGGGTGGTTATAGAAAAAAATGATTGTATATAAACATAAGATAGGAAATATTAATATGTGGTTAAATGTGAGTCGGATTAATAGCATTAAAAGGGTCAAGTAGAGGTTTAATTAAATAAATATTGAAGATTTACGTTTAAACTAAATATTTGCTAAATATCCAATTACTCTTACTCATAATGCGAGATTATATATAGAGCGTAAAAGAAACTTTATAATATTTTTGCCAAATTTTACACTAAAATTTTGTGAAAAATGTAAAAATTTATGATTTTGGGAAAATAATTTTTTTCGAAAAGACATGTTTTTGGAAAAGTATAATTTTTCAAAAAAAAAAAAATAATAATTAAATAATATTAATAATTAAGGTGGCTCAATATAATAAAATCGTAAATTTCTCGATAAATGTGAACATATAGCGATATTTAACGATATTTTTTTAATGATTTTATTTTAAATTCAAAATAAATTGCTTTAAGCTAATTTAATTCAAACTATCGATAAGTATTTTTTAAATTTTATCGATAAATATGTACCTATAACGATAATTATCGATTATTTTTCAATGATTCTCTAGATATCAAAGATTTAACCGATTGAAGTTAATCTGGGAACATAAGGCCTAACGTTACTTTACCGGCTACTTTACCGCCAGCGAGTTTGGAAGATTTGAAAGCTCTAAACTACTCGGATACGAAAGAAGAAGACTAAGCTGAACACTGAACTAGTTATAAACCCCCATAATATTATTAAAAAACATTTATTTAAGAAATGAAAGGAAAAATCAAGGTCAGTTTAAAGAATAACACAAAACAGAAAAATCGCATTTTTGTGATTTTTTTTGTAATTTTTTTTGTGTAGATGGACTAATCGAAATTTTGATTTTTGATTAAAAAATCAAGTATTTTTGTGAAAAAAATTACAGAGAAATCGAAAAATCAAAATTCCTATTATTATTGCTATCTTATTCCATGGCTCATTACCTGAAAATATACATATAGTATATTTTTATGCAATTTACTGTTGACGTTTACAGCTGATTTCTCATTCTAATCGAAACAAAACTCTGTTAATTGGTCGACCCATACATCACAATTGATTAACAAGGTGCGCCAATACTCGATATTCTTGCCAAAAACTTTGATGTTATCTTCTTAAAACCAGTTTGCAACAACTGCTATCATAAAATCTTGGATGATATCAGATATATGTATGTATGTATATACAAGTATATGTATATGTGAACATAGATAAGCGGTGCTGGGTGAAAATCAGTGGGTGTGTAATTATAACGTGTTGTATACAGAATATGTTGTAGGTCTGAGCAGCAGCAGCAACTGCTGCCAAAAACACTGTTAGGCGAAATGGTCGAGCAAAGTGAAATTCAGTTGATAACGGATAGTCACGGTGTTAAGACGTTCTAACCAACCCAAAAGGCTGATAAAATTATACGAAAAAAATTTCAAAAAGTGAAACTGTTAGAAAAGCGTCAATAATGTTGGATAATGAACGTGACAATGGATTACGAATTAACAAAATGAAGGAGTAAAGGAGTAAAAAAATTTTAAAATTTATTAACAAAGATGTGAGTTAAAAAAGTTGAGGAAAACTAAAATAATTTAAAAAAGTAAATATTACAAAAAAGAAGTAATAAAAATAATAAATTTCATTAAAAAATTTTTAAACTAAGAAAAGTTACAAAATATACTAATCATTTCAAGCAAATTAACAATTTGCACGAAATTAAAAAAAAAAAATAATAAGAAATAAATAAAGTTTCACCAAATTTTAATCAAAACCAAATACAAACGAGTTAAACGTAGCAGTGCAGCATTTAACCGCGGTCGCGTTGCTTCGCCACACACCTTCTTGACAGCGCGTTCGGTGCAATTAATTTCTTCGCTTTACTGCGGTTGACGCTTTGACGCCACCTACTGTAATTGGATTATTGGATAATGGCGTTACAAACAAACATAAATGTCTAATTCTACCGGTGAGAATTCATGGTGGCCTGTGCACGTACATATCTAATGTGTAAAATTAATGGTTAATTGCCTTTGAACGTAAGCTTTACTGCTTCCGAAAGCGATTAAGTGAAGACAACAAAAATTAAAAGATTTTTATATGCGGAAATTACAAGCGCACGTAAGCTAATAAATAAAATTGTCATATGGCTATTAATATGCTAAGGGGATTGATAAATACAATATGATAACAATTAAAATTAAGAAAAGATTATTTCGCTTGCACCGAAGCTGTAATATAGTTCACTGTAACATTTCTTATAACATAAAAGGGTATAAAAAATTCTTTATCCTGATTAGAACGCTTAGTTTGTATGGCAGCTATATGCTATAGTTGTGCGATCGGAGAATTTTTTTCTGAAAATATAACGCTGATTTGGAAAATATTCTGTGCCAAATTTTGTGTAAATAACTTGTCAAATAAAAAAGTTTTCCATATAAAGCTTTGTGGTTTATCAATCAGTATGACAGCTATACAAAGGCTATAGTAGCCCAATATGAACAAATTCTTCGTAAAATGTGCTTATGTTTTATAAAAATAAAACATGCTCAAATAAAAAATTGTGTAAATTAAAGTGCAAGCCTATATTGAATATTTTCGCAAACTCTAAGCACAAAAAAAAAAAATCAGGTATAATATACATATCGTCACCTAAAATGCAAAACAACATATCATCAAAATAATCGAAATGAAGTTTTTTATTGCTTATGGTGCACTACAGCATATAAAATCAATGTAGCACAAAATTTTCAGCTTTCTGTGTCAAATTTAACCAATAAATAACCAATATATAACCAATATATAACCAATGTATAACCAATATATAACCAATATATAACCAATTTATAACCAGTATATAACCAATGTATAACCATTTTATAACCGAAACTTAATTTTTTTATATGAGTGGTTTCTTTTATATCGCTTTCCCTTAACCTGAAAACTTATAAAAAGTGTTGTTACGTTATTATGCATTTTAGGTGACGATATAAATATAGTATTAATTTTTCTGGAAAATTTTGTATGAAAGTTATTATTCATTATATGAGCTTATAAACTCATTATTAATAGCTTACCTCACCTTAAATCAGGAATATCCACTTTAAAGACAGGCATGAACATATCAAATGAGGCTAAGCAAAGATAAAAGCCAAAAATCGTAGATAATATACCATAAAGATTCACAGATACATATTAGTGGTTAGATTCAGTATTGTAGGCAAAGTAGGCGTGTTTATGGTGCTATAGATATCACTAAAGCTCTTTAAAGAAAGCATTATATTGATAGCGTATATTAATATCCCCCCATAAAAAATGAAATCATTTTTGTGATATAAATTTCAACGTAATATGTGGTGGTGAATTGGCTATTCTCACCCAAATTAATTGAGAACATTAATCATATCGATTCTTGGTGATACCCTCGCTTTTAAATTTAGTCCTAAATATCAACTTCTATACCGTAACGTCCTACTTTCCGGTACTGCCCATTTCATATACCAACTTATTCAAGGTGTGCCAAGGACACGTGTATCAAATACCATCAGAAATATTATATTTAGTATGCAGAATATCGACAACATGGTTAAATAGAGAGACGTACGCATGAACGAGCGGATAGATGGATATGTCTAAACCAATTAGTCCTGTCAATCAAAGGCATTTTGATATGTGCCAAGTTATTAACATATATATCGATAATTTGAGGTTGTTACTAACAACCGTTAGGTGAGACCTGAAAACGTGTTGAATGTAGCATTGTGTATACTAAAATAATCAATATAAATGCTACTTTATGAATGGCAAACACCGAAGGGGTTGGTAAACAGCTGTGGGACACCACTGCGTATGAGAAACATTAAATTAATAGCATCGCCATATTTCATGCATCAAGAATACATATTTATAATATAAAAAGAATGTCAAAAGCAAATATTTTTTTTTAATTTTTAAATATATTGCTATGCATAAATCTGGCATATTTTAAGTTCATAATGTGGACTTTGTTTGATATTTCATGTATTTTAAACAAAACAACGTGAACTTTGGCTGCATCGAAGCTTAAATATTCCTTATAGGTTGATTTCTTATAACATAAGGAGTTATCTAAAGTTTTTTATTAACAGCTATATGCTGTAGTGTTCCATTATAGGCGGTGAGCAGCTTCTTTCGGAGAAAAGGACGTGTGCTAAATCTCAGTTTGATATATGCATATATACAGACGGACAAACAGATAGGTTTTGAATTTTACATATAATTTGATAACTTTTTTTTTAATTTTTGAAATTTTTTTAAATAAAAAAAAATCCAAATATCACGATTACTAAATCTTAACTCAATAAATTTTTCTCATAACCTATTTAATACAAGGACCTCCCTTTGAAACGATTTCACTGTTGCTTTTTGGTATTTTCACATGTATTATTATCTCACTCGTGGCTGTGATTGATTATGTAATGAAATCATAAGGTAATAATGCTCAGCCACCGGTAGTGTCATTCGTAATATTCAAATTTTTCGCGAGATGCTTGCGGCTTAAGTTCTTTTTCTGCACGTGTGGCAAATCATATTCGCTTTTATATGTAATCACATCTGTATATAGTCATTCGTGTATTTAACTGTGTGTATGCACAGATATATAATTTCCGATTAGCGGTTTTCTCAAACACCTTAGGGTTTCTTATCTTCTGCATAATAGGCGTAAATTAATTTTCTGCAAAAGTGACTATGAAGGGAGATTAAGACGATTATTATGTAACAGCTTTGTAGCGAAACTTAGGCTTAAAATAATTTATGTAATCATTTATGTAAGTAAATATATAACTATATATAGTATATATGTATGTATATACATATTATGCATATAAATATTGTATATGTAGATCGCGTTTTTCTGCATTTTTATATTATCCTTTGTGATTTAACTGCACCATAAGTAATAGGGCGAACGACGATAAAGCTGCAAATTCGCTTGAATTTGAAAGGCGATTGGAAAGGAATTCGTGGAAGCGAAACAATTATGGGATTATTAACCAAAGCTAGTAAAAGGACTCTACCAGCTGCGTATTACAAGCGTAGTGAAAGCAAAACTTATTAAGTATACCCTTAAGATGTGTATTAGGTATCTTATTTTAGATAAATATTAAACAAAAGTAAAGAATGACAAAGTCTGCGCGAAATAAAAAATACAAATCTATACTATCTTCTTCTAAATATAAAACTGAGCCAAACAATGAACATATATCAACGATTAATCTAGTTTACCAAAAACTTGTTATAAAGCTCGGAGGGGAGGCTTCAGCGAATTTAGTTGTTTGCTGTTTCGACTGAATTCTTGGAGAGTTTCGGCATCATATAATAAACCTACTACTCGTCACCATTAATGATGCGTAGAATGATTCTTCTCACCTATGTGATTAAGCCTCCCTTTGCGACCTCTTGGTGTGAGGTTAGCATTGACACACGCTTTATGCACAAAAAATATAACGAAAATGTATTGAATCGATGCATAAGCAATATGGAAATCCTCTGGTATTTCTCTGAAGCCAATACCGTTTCTACAACTTTTTCGATGTCATCGACATTAACAGAGAGTTCCACAAGCGACATTTTCGATGATCTACGCTGAATGCTTTCCGCTGGTCGAATACTGCCCAAAAAAAAAAACTTTTGCAATACTTTCAACGATTTGCTTAAGGTTAAAAATATTAATTTTAAAATAAACGCGTTGCTCAATGTTTCCATGATAAAAATCTGCAGACAAACTTTTCACGTCGTACAGCTGCCAAAGAGGTACTAACTGATTCATGAAGATAAAAGCAACACGAACATTAAAAAAAAAATCTTGGAATGTTTTTTTGTCTTTTGGATAAAAAATGGACCAGTCCGGGTCAATTTTGATCAGGGGGTTTATATTAAAATCTACTATTTATAATGATATTATTCGGAAAATTACCCATTATTAATATTATTATAAGCTCATTAAGTAGTAAGTGTGGTTACCCGCCACATCGGTATGCAAATAAATGTCTGATGATCTCTAGATATCACTGTTTTCGATCTTTTGCGGGTTATTTATAAATAAAAGTGAAGCGTAGGGCTAATAAGGTTCGTAAAGGTTACAATTTAAATAAAAAATCTAACTTTCGACAGATATTTTGCTCAACAGTCAACATATGTTATAAATATATTATAAAGATTAAAGTCAAATAATACTATTTCAAAGTTCATATAGTATTAATATTTAAAAATTTTCAGTTTTTCGAAGTTAACATACCGACATATGATACTCCTCACTGTATTTACAAGATGACACAGGCTTTTCTTGGTAAAGCTTCACTCTTTAGTTTCAATTTTCAGATATTTTGTGTTTTAGAAATACAGAGTTGGGGATCATAGTTATTAAATGCTATACCAGCCTTTAGGCTCAAGTTCTGTTGAATTTGCTGTAGTTTGGAAAAATATCTAAGCTTTCAGAATTTTAAAGAAATTTTCGTAGAAATTTGTCTACCACAAACGCTTAAAGGCTTGGAAATGCATAAGAACTACCACTCACAAGCAATACAAACATACAATATTTCAAAGGCACATAAAATGTAAATGCACTGCATGTGCCGCCTACGCTTGCCTAATAGCGGTAGATAAATGATAATAACAATAATGAAGGGTTTCATGAAAAATTATTTGGAAATAATCGACAAAAATTGTAAGCGCTTTTACAAGTATTAAGGTTAACGTGTGCAATGAAGTTTTCCAAGTATAGTTTAATATACTGTATTTTTCTTTACATTTGATAAACATTACAAATATTATAAGCACTAAAAATGTTAAAAGAATTAAAAAAATATATATAAACCGACTTACCACAAAAAAACAAAACTGAATTTAACCTGAACTTCTTTAAACAAGTTTTATTTTTTCATTATCATTACTCATCTTCTGCCATAAATCAGATTATCCCGTTATAATAAACAAGCACACATACACACAAGGCTCATCACTTCCGTAAACATAATGTTTATATAAGTCAACGACTTAACGGATATGTAACTTTTCAAACTTTTCGTTGATGGTTCAAGTTCGGGCGGCGTGTGTATACATTTTGAATTTCCGTGAAAGTTGAGATGCACGCGACTTAATTGCAATTATGAAGAAAAAACAAGGCAAACGTTGTCATTGAGAAATGCCATTACCTCTTTATCGACTCAAACCCTAAATTTGATAAATTGGTAAGACAAATTATTTTTCTTTCAGCAAGTAAATCCCTAATGAGTTTTTGATAAATGGATAAAGCCAAATGAGGTTGGGCACTGTGTTGGTTATTTTCCATTCAGATAATGTAAAAGATAAATAACTGAGAAATAAGTAAGCAAGAGATAAGTTCGGGTGTCAACCAGAGGATTGGAAATCAAGTAAATAGTATAAATACACATATAGTACTGTATATAACTCATACTCTGAACGACATATTCGGCATAGGATTTGCTAGAAAAACAAAAATCATTATATGTAACTAGTATATGGGAGTTGGGGTGGTATCGGCCGGATTTTATCTATTTTTGTAAATACCACGTATCATTAACATGCCACCTACTAAAAATATTTTTGATTAAGGTACCTCACATACAATCAACAATCATATGATGTAAAGTTTACCGGTTGTTCGAAAGTTTTGATATTAATTATGTGCGTCTGGGTGAAGTTTTCGCCCAATTTTATTGATTTTATACCCAAAGATACACTGTTATGAGTAAAACATACTCTCTCATTTCATTGAGATTACTCACACACATTTTGTGCGATATTTGCAATATAAAGTCATCCGGAGGTTCGATAATCTTTACATTAGGTATATGGGGTCAATAGTTCCCGACCCGATTCAACAAATTTTTGATACACAGCTGTACTATCATCAGGAGAAGATAATCTTTAAACCTCAGTTGTGTATGCCATATATTTAAAGATATTTTAGGTCAAAAGTCAAGTTTAGATACTGGGGTCCACATATTTGGTAAATAGGGATTTGAGCAGTTTTGAATCGATTTGGACAAGTTTTTGTCATAAGGTGGCGTAATTCAAAGGAATTATTCGTGCAAAGTCTTACCCATTATATTAATTGCCTTTAGATTTGTATAGTGGAAAGTTAAAGATTAAACTGGAATTTGAAAATGTGCTATATAGACCGCCTCTTATTAATCCCTCTCATACCATCTCAGGTGTAAGGTTTTATGTTTCGGAAGTAATCAGGTATTGTTTTAGTTTTAGTAATTTTTAACAGTACTGTTATATGAGGAGTGGCTTTATCCTGAGCGAATTTGGTTACATATAGTTTAAGCGTTTGCGAGGCATCAACGGCAGGGCTCCATAGGCTGGCGGTTACATACAGCAGAAAAAAGCAAGCGTTGGTGGTGGGCGCTGATGCTAACGCCCGTCTTACGATTTGGACAGCTCCGACATTTATTCTATGTTATAAAACAGTCTAGTCACAGGTAATCGAGGTGAGGAACCTACATTAAAGGACCCACTTTCAGAAACATTCTGACATAACACTATATAAGTAGGTACATCTATTTCTCCATACTATACAGATACTTTTAGGCAAGAGACTTATATCGTGTGTATATAACTCACATGAGGAGCTTGAAAAAGGTGTGGCTGTATTTACGAATGTCCTTAATACAGCTCTTCACTACGCATGCCCTACGCTGAGACTCAAGAACAAAACGAAGCTGCCTTAATGGAACAAGCAGCTTGGGCCTCGCAGACGGAAAGTATGGGAATGTTTCAACCGGGCCAAACTAGCAGAAAGCGAGGACTGTTGGAATGAATATTAATATATTGAAAAGGACTACAAAAAGTGGAGAGTGAACGGACAACTGCGAGGACTCATTAGAAAACCTAGTCAGTGTGCACTTTCCAGCCTGTAAGGACGCGTTAAGTTCTAGCTATGAAAGAAGCAGTGAACAAATCTCGCGGTATGGATAGAATTAATCCAGCAATGTTCCATAATGCGCCCTGTCCATCTGTGCCGTGGTTAAAGGCCATTTTAGGAACATGTAGAGGCCACTTGGTCCCCGGATTATAAAGTAGATGCATGAGAACCTGCCAATCAAACTCCCGGATCTTTTGTTTTGATTGATTTTTGTTTTTTACAAGTGGAGCAGTTCGTGACAGAACAGATTAGAATTGAGAATTTGGCCGAAAGGTATCGAATCAGAGCATACCTTCCTGGCTAGCAACCTTCGCTTAGTCACCGTTTCTGCCAGCGCAATTCGACAGCAATCGTTTTCGCTTGATATTGTCGTAAGTTATCAAATTTTCTTCACCAGCAACATTTCGTTTAAGAAATGGATCGATTTCGTTGCTATTAAACGAAAACTGTGTCATCGAGGGCTTTTTGCATTCACTTATGCGACACCCATACATCGAACTTCATTTTGTAGCCAGCCTTATTAAATGGCTGCAAAGGGTTTTTGGGGTAATATTTAATCTTGAGCAACCGAAAAAATGCTTGCATGTTGTTCGAATTTTTTGAATTCCACTTTTCATCAGTATTTTCAATAATTGGATTTCCGGTTCGTAGTAGCGCATTTCTTGTTTACAGATGTGTATGTTATTGGATAAATAATATTTTTTTTACTGTAAATTATATTTGTTTTCTTTATATTGAAAGCTTTTAACTGCAAATAATATTTCATTCCTGGGAAATATGTAAATGTATTATACAAGCCATTAAGCATTTCTCTTGTGCAAAGGCTTTACGACATTGCATCTACCTATGGTGGCCCAGCTGTCTAGTAGTAGAACACAGGAGGAGACGGGAACTCCGACCCCCTTCCATTCAACTGATTGAGGCTATAGGATGTCTTTGCTTGCTAGCTCTTCAGCTTTACAATTTCCTGGGATTCCGCTGTGGCATGGCAGCCATATCAGTCTCATCACAAAGGCACTCGATGCCCTGAACGTACAATTAATGAGTTCAAGGCCAGTATCGCCGCTCTGCTATATGAATGGATGGTCACTTCTCAGAAGGAGACTGTACTCCGGAGCAGTAAATCTAGTGCTACCGTAATGAGTGCAACTTCGGCTTGGAAGAATTGCAATAGTCAGGAAGTCTGAAGATGGAATTAACAGAGAGCTTCTGACAGTAAACTCCTCCACCAATCTTTCCCCAAGCTTTGATCCACCCGTAAGAAGGCTCACTGCCCCTCTCCTCCAACTGCTTTTTCACGCTTCTTGGGAAGAGTTCGGTTTGGCGATTACATGATACAAGTGATCCGGTATAAAGTCAAAATGTGTGAGGATATCGGAGTCTTCAGACACGTGCTCTTTTAAGATAAAAGATTTTCTGAGTCTGATAGCAACTTTCGCAGGCATACACCTTTCGACGATGTCAGCGGGCACTATATGCAAGATGGCGCTAAGTGCTCTGGTTGAAGTGGACTTTGGTGCGCCAAAGATGTTGATAAAGGCCGCCCGTTGATCGCTCTTGAGTTTCTTTGCAAATGTAGTGGAATAAAGCCTGTATGTGGAATAAAGCCTGCTTGTATGTCGTAGCGCCAGAGGACCACTTTCGGTGAGAGACTCCACCTTTTGCTAATGGCTGCAGTATAAGGTAATCGATGTCTTTATTGCTCCCCCTTCAAATTCGGCTTGTATGGAAGCTTCCTTTCCAGGATGAGGTCTAGATATTTCACTGTTTCCGTCGGCTGCAGAAGGATATCTCACATTTGCGGCAGCGGTGCTACCGGAATTTTGAAACTTCTACTAAATTAAACCATCTCTCTTTTATTTGGGTTGATGGCCAATTTGTTACGACTCTGCGATACCTCTGCATTAGCTCACATACAACAATCGGGAACTTACCTTTGACCATAAGTGCTACATACATAGTCAGCATAGGCAATCACCCGGCAGCCGCGATTATCAAGTTTTTTTAAGCAGGTCGTTAACGATAAGGATCTATAGAATAGGAGATTAGACTCCACCTTGTGGGGCTTCCCTACTTTTCATCAAGCACATGCGTTGGCCCCTTCATACCCATATTAAGAATAACATATTTACTTCTTAAAACATATATTTTATATAAAATATTGTTAGTGAAAGCATATACGAGCTACATAATTACTTCCCTGTAAAAAGCTAGCATAAAGCATGTGACATAAGTTCCAGCCTTGAGCATTTTTAATCTGACATTTTTATTTGGAAACTATGTGAAACAACAAAGCATTCTAACCGTAGGCGGTAGAAGGGTACGTACCAACTAAATTTTGCGGAACAAAGGCTTGTGCTTACTAGTTGCTTTCGTCGCTTAGTAAAGTATAAACTTTTATAAATGGAAAAAATGTTAAAAGCTTGCAAACGAGTATGTCGTTTTTACATTTTCGTTCGAAATTCTCTTTCTTTTATATGCACTTACTCAGGGTTTGTGCTGTTGTGATAGTATTTCAAAACCTATCTGGCCATAAGTAAATACATATATAGGGTGTTTTTAGTTGTGCATATATAACTTTTCAAAGGATTAACTGTGAAACTAGTTGTCACAGTAAACATATGTACTGCATTTGAAATTTTTTATATCTTCATCGATGGATTTAAGGATGAGGGAGGAATATGAATGTGAAGAGCTTAGAGAAACAACTCAGATCTTTGAACAAAAGCAACACAGGCAATCTCATTAAGTTTTTTAGGAGTAGTGTGTATGGTGAGCAGACCAAAACGTTTCTACTTCTAGGCGAAAGACAACGTAGTAACTTTGTAAGGATCATCACAATGAACCTACTACTTTCAAGATCGAAGCTTCAGAAAATTGCAAAGCTAGATTCGGTGGAATGCAGAGTATTCGCGGAGGATGATGAAACGCTGGTAGGTTATATTTGCGAATGCCCAGATTTAAGCAGGTTAAGTTGGGATAGCTTCTACGTCTCCCTATACTCCAACTTAAGAGATATTGGCCAACTCCGATGGTAAAATATCAGGTTTTCACCAAACCCAATTAATTTTGTATTTTCATTTGAAGATGGAGTCAAATTTACTGTCGATAGGACAATACTAGATGCAAATAATTGTACACTTGTTGGAGTGTAATTAGTAGAAGTGTTGAAAGGTGCAAACTTAGCAGAAGAAATCATCACTTGTCATTTACAAACTGGAATTTATGCATTAAGCACCATCAACAAAGCAAATAAAACCAAAAAATTAACATTTTTATTCAATTTCCATTATTATTAAAAACATATTAAATTCTATTTCTAAGGAAACACCTTGTACTCTTTTAAATTGCACAACCCATACAAACTTCATTTTACTTGCTACTGTGCAGATATACTTAATTACATTTCTAGAACGCATTTAATTAAAATATGAGAACTAAAATTGGCTTTCATATGCATTAGCCAAAGCATATGCAAGTCATTACATCGCTGAGAGCCATTACAATTTTAAGTACATACCTAAGCATTTATAAAAGCTTATGCGTCTGCACGTAAACTTTCAAATTAAAACTCTAATCAAAAGCAATGACAAAGAGGAATTTAAATTTATTAAATGCACTCATTTGATTGTCTCTGTTATATTTACTGCGCAAATTATAAAAATGATTTCAAATTAACTGAAATATTTCAATTTAATAATACCTTCAAAGCAGATTGCGAAAAAAAATTTAGCACACTTTCAAAACAATTGCGAGTTCTGCAATTTTATTAAAGCATATCAAACAGCCTGGGGTGTTTGACGTTGTCAATGAATAAAATTAAATATTTATTAAGTGCGTCTACCATTTGGGTTTGGCCGAAGGAAGGAATATGCAAAAAACTCGAAAAAGTCGGATGATTTAAAAGCCGTGATCATAGGAATGGTTATTTGTGTAGAACGTTGTAGAATGGTCTGTTGTCAGCAGAGGTGGTGAATGTTGTGTCTGATCTAGTTGCGGAGCAGTGCGTTGATGTGAGGATTGCTGTGTGCCAGTGGTATGCTGGTGTTGAGGTATGCCGCAGATTGTTTGGATTGTATGGATGACATTATCGAAAAGTGCCGCTTTAAACCCCTGAAACAGTTGCTATGGGACTGCTTGCTGGAAATCATGGGCGCAATGAAAACGAAGTCAACAAAGGCGCTGAAGCTTATCCTTGATTGCTGGCCAATACGTATTCAAATGAAGTGTGGAGTAACACTTACGGTTAGCTGCCTCATAAATTAGAAATGATCAGATTTTAGAAATGTTTGTTTGGACCTCCGGCAGTTCTGGAACTTGAATTATTCTCTCCAGCAGCAGGTTGCAGAAGCCGCACGAAAAGGAATCGCTTTGTCTGAAACTTCGTTTGGTATCAAACGGCCCGGAGAGGTTCTTCCCGATCCTGACGAAGCTTTTTGTATTTCTCAACGTCAGTTTAGATTTTCCAGGTCTAAATCCATACCAATAAGGTCCACTCAGGTTGTTGACGGTGGGCTTTAATCTTTCACACAATAGGCTGGACAGAACCATACACGATGTTGAGGAGAATTATCCCACATTAGTTGGCGCCGATTGAGAGGGTCTTCTTTTTTGTAGATTGGGCAGGGCACATTTAAATTCCAATCGCTGGGCATGCTTTCGTCTGACTATATTCAGCAAAGAAGCTAATGCATGCTTCTTATCAGTTCTTCGCCGCCGTGTTTGAATAGCTCGGTCGGCAATCCATCTGTTTCCACCGCTTTGTTCTTCTTCAGACGGGTAATTGCTATTCGAACTTCCTCATGTTCGGGCAATGGAACATGCTGTAACCGACATGGCAACTATCACCACAAGGCAATATCTAATTAAGATTTCCCTTTTGTGAATTTATTTTAGACTCCACAAAGTCAGTTGAGAATGCTTTCAATTGTTAAATGCACAAATTTTAGGTTAACTCTTTGATGGGTGGGCCTATCACTTAAACCATTATCTTCAGCTCTGATTTTCTGAAGGGAAGGGAAAGGAGGGGATCACAGGAATCACAATTGACCTACTAATCAATGCATTGCCAACAACGATGAATAAATCTAAGTCAATAACACACGCACAGTAGACACAATGCAATCCTCATCTATTTAACTTAAGTCAATAACAAATCAAATGATCAATGATGCTGTCAAAAACAACCGTTAGGTAAGCGAAACTATCTCATGTTCGTTATATGCCAAAAGCACATACCTACATACATATAGCATTCGTGAGGTGAGCACTTCACTCCAGTAATTGGGAATGATTACAAGTGCGTGCTTGTGATTTTTCTTGGCATGACTTTGCAGAACTGAATATTGTGTTAAAATAACAGACTTTTCATGCACGGCTAAGTATTTGTGCTACTTCATTTTTAGGATAGATAAGATGGATTTATCTCATTGTAATAAATGAAATTTCTGTGAACGATTACGCAGAACTGCGATTTAATTATTTCGATTATTTGCAATAGAAAGCAATATATATCCATTCCTATGTATTTGCCATTGTTGTAAACTGAATTTAATGATTGTTTGTGCCTTGGTAAGCCGTTGTTTGTTGCACCTTACAACGAACATCAATCCAAATATGTTGGTAATTAATTGTTTAGCGAGGGAGAGCAACGATTAATAAGTTCCATTTGTGACTAATGGCCGGAATGTGTGCAAAGGTATGCTGGTTTCTGAGCGCAATCTGCGCGGGAGTAATTAGTTACATTACACTTCGACATGTAGGTATGTTTGATCACACAGTTAGTTACACAAATCGTTCAATTGTAGTTGAATACCATTGCCGCAGCCAAATGAGCCATGGACTGGTCAGCTGCTATGCAGTTGCTCGGCTTTATAATTTATCAAATTTGTACACTCGCTGAAGTGGAAGACATTTGAAGTAATTCTTTAGCTCAAGTACATCTTCCTACATTACTGCATTAGTGAGGAGAATTTACTGAATCTTAAATATTTGGTTATGTTTGGCAACTGCTGAAGTGAAGAGAGATTATGTTAACGCCGAATAAAGCATATTAATATACATAGAGAATTTATATGTATATACATATACATATATGTATGTATATGCACTTGAACTATATCTGAGACTAATCTAATTAAGTAGAGAGCCTTTTTAGGCTCTGTGAGAAATTCATTCACGGTTGTATGCTATAAGCATCTTCGATTTGCCATTTATCTGCTCGCTGCAACATACTTAGTGGGTCGAATTCGAAATTTTTTAATTTGAAATTTCAGTTATTTGCAAATAAATTAATATGTATAGAATAGTTTCATCTTAAAAAAATTAGTCGCTAATATAATTGGTTTATATAAAACATGGATTAAAACAATTTATCTTAAAAATATTAAATTATTACATATTTTTAATTAAATCAAATTATTCTTCAAAACTATTTTACAGATAAAAGTTCGTATCACTGACTGAAAAAATAAAAAATTACGAAATTTTTTAAAGACTTCTTCGTAACAACTTGACTTATAGCACCATGGATGAATTTCCCGTCTTACAAATACCTGATGATGAAGTACTCGAGGAGGAGGAATTCGGTAAGTTAACTTTGAATAATAATTATACATTCCACTATATATGTATGTATATATGTATATAACTCGAAATTTTATTTATATAATAAGACCAAAGAAAGAATGATTCTGCTGGTGATGGAATATGTCTTTAGATCACTGAATAAGTGAAATCACCTTAAGTTTAATACAGTCAAACCAAATATAAAATCGAACTCAGGTGGAGGGTATTGATAGTGAAAACTTACTAATAAGAACTTAAAGCAGTGGCTAACTTAATTTACCATCCGATCAAATTTGACCCAGACTGATAATAAATAGCCCACAATATATACCTGATTTATAGTATATAGAAGTAGTCACATTAACATCGTGAACAGTTCGATTCAATTTTGATCAGATGATATTTATCGCTGCAATTTAACCAAATATAAAATCGAACTCAGGTGGTGGGTAATGGTAATGGAAATTTATTAATAAGAACTTAAAGCAGTGGCTAACTTAATTTACCATCAGATCAAAGTTGACCCGGACTGAAAAATATAGCCCTCAAAATAGGCTCCTTGAAAGCCAACACAAGTGTACCAACGCTTAATATTATATAATTTTTCATACACTTAATATACTAAAAGTCTCATTACCATCAGATCAAAGTTGACCCGGACTGAAAAATATAGCCCTCAAAATAGGCTCCTTGAAAGCCAACACAAGTGTACCAACGCTTAATAAAATGTTTCATTTACTTGTTATAAATTTCATTTACTTTATTAAAAGTCTGGGTCAAATTTGATCAGTTAGTATGTAAAAGATTATAAATTGTTTAATCGACTTATTTATCGATTAACTAAATATTTTACTTGATATATTTTGTTTTTAAACTGTGAGACACATAAGTACTCTTCTAGAAAGTCTAAATATTATTCTAAATGATAATCCTTGTTATCTTGGCTTTTTTTTTGAATCGATATTTCATTAATTTACTAACCAAAAAGCCATCCTTCTCGTTAAGAAGGTATAAAACAGGGATAAAAAGAACTAAATTTAGAAGCTTTTATAAAAAAAACCACTTACCGTACTCAAAACTTTTTCGGTCATAAATCCATCAGCTCGATTTCGGTGATCTTGGATTAAATAGTCCTTAGAATCTACTGAAATACTCGTTCGAAGTATATCGCTTAAGCAATGAATTTCCAAAATGTTCTATGTTATTTTCACACTATATTTGCATTAGCTTGTTTTCCTTATTAATAAATTTAAAAGTAATAATATCGTATCTTTTTTTTTAATTTCTTATATTAATTGCAGAACGTCTATACTCCGCTCCTATTGAAATTGTCATAATACTCTCCATATTTTACGGCGGCATCAGCATTTTGGCAATCATTGGCAACTCATTAGTCATTTGGGTGGTAATAACGGCCCGACAAATGCGTACGGTCACCAATACATACATAGCAAACTTGGCTGTTGCCGATGTCATCATTGGACTCTTTTGTATACCGTTTCAGGTGAGTACATGGAGCAATTAAACACATGCATGACTACATACATATGTCCGAGAAGTAACTTTGAGCAAGGTTAGAGTACAGTTGAGGAAGCATAATATTTGCTTAGTCATGCAAGCGAAGCCAATTCGAACTATGCTTCTGAATATATAGGGTGCTCTTTTAGATTTATAATTTTGTTTTGAGAAGTTGAAGGTTATTATTCTAAAGGAAATCGATATTCCACCGATATTTACAGACTATAAAAGCAATGTTAAATATTCTATTTTATATAAATTAATATAATTTAAATCTTTTCAGTTTCAAGCAGCTCTTTTACAGCGTTGGAACTTACCCTGGTTTATGTGTGCCTTTTGTCCTTTCGTGCAAACGTTGAGCGTAAATGTTTCCGTTTTTACATTGACCGCCATTGCGATTGATCGACATCGTGCTATCATCAATCCTTTAAGGTAAGAAATTGGGAAAAGGGGTTTCCTCGCGTAAAAAACACCATATTAACAACAACTTTTTTATATAAACAATGAACTATTTTATTAGAATTTTTATTGTTACAAACATACACTAATAACAAAGAAATGGATGGAAAATTATTTTAAACTGGGCATTGTGCTGCCATTTTCGGTGACCCCTCGAAAAAAAGATTGACATTGGCATGATAACTCCTTACAGGATCATCTGAAGTGAAAAAATACGTGTTTTAGTTAAAACCGTAACTTAGAATTTGGACGAAGGCAAAAAAACTGAAATTTGGATATTTACAAAAAAGATTAAAATTTCACGACATTTTTTTTTTTAAATTGTTGTAACCGAAAAAAGATTCTTCCAAGCCTTAAAAAATTATACCTCAAAGGCATAACTGT
The DNA here is from genome assembly GCF_023373825.1 of Bactrocera dorsalis. Classification (NCBI taxonomy): domain Eukaryota; kingdom Metazoa; phylum Arthropoda; class Insecta; order Diptera; family Tephritidae; genus Bactrocera; species Bactrocera dorsalis. Next base: position 13,019,451 of record NC_064307.1, on the reverse strand, counting down.
TTTGTTCTATAACTGTCTGTCATTTCGAAGGTTTCATACCACCATTCTCAAGGTAACACTCGTCCTTATTGGAAAAAAATTGTAAAGCTTCATTTCCCACCAAGCTTCTACCAAATCACTATCGATGTATATGCACTGCCCTTGCCCTGAGGTGTGCAATTCTTCTCATAACACCCTTCTGAGCTTTTGCTTCCTTCAGACGGTCCAATTATTGAATGTACAGATTTGAATCAATAGTTTGACCACAAAAGAGCAGCTCATGGTATATTCCCTGCCAATTAAGCCAGACACATAGCAACGTCTGCGCCGGCTCGACGCTATTCAGCCATGACAGTTTGCCTATGACATTGGAATCAGTTATTCACTTTTCAAGTCGATTGACTTTTTCTGAATTAATATTTAGTAGGCGATACTCGTATAGTTTATGTGGAAAAGAATTTATGGTCTGAACAGAAATTAATATACCAATCATTAATACAAATGATTTCGTTTCGTGTTTGGCCAAAAAATCACGCTTCTTACCGAAAATATTCCAAAATGTTTGAGCTTATCCATGAGAGGTGTTGAGGTTACAGGTATCTGCCCACATTCTGATGCTAACACAACGATTTTCAAGCACTGTTTCTTTAATTTTTCTGATGCTGTCATTGACAGAATTCATTTTTTTTCTATGCTAAAAATGAACAGTTAAACTTCTCGAGAACGTTAACAAATAACTGCCAAGCAGTCATTAATTAGAGAACTTCATATAAACATAGTAAAAGGTCTTACCAATCTAGGAAAAGTTTTTTTGTTAATGAGGTTTACACATGAGCACTTTATATGGACAAGTCCGGGTTAAATGTGATCACATAATGTACTTTAAAATGTCTTCGTCGTATGCTCATGACTGTTATAAATTTCATGGTTTACTTTCAGTGTATAAAAACCTTATTTACTAAAAGATAGATATGAAGTCCATAGCATTAAAATCCTCATTTCTACCGTTGAAGTGAGTAGCATCATATTCTTTTATTTCATTTTCTTTAGACACCTTCTTTATTGCTTGAGTTGTCCATTATATGTAGTCTCAAAGAATTTTAATCGATTTAAAATGAGTTTAAAGTGATTTTATTTTGTTATTTAGATTATATAAATTTTAAAATAATAAAATGTTTGATTTCTTTTCTGCTTCGGAAAACACTTTTTTAATCTTTCTTCTACGCTGCGAAATTTGAATATTATATTAAAATATTTACAGTGGACTTTTACTTTAATATAAATGCTAATTTTGATAGATTTCTTCCATTTAATTTAATATCATCATACCTCATCATTCAACTTTATGCTAAAAATTCTAAAAAAATTTATTTGGATAAAAAAACTGTTAAACGAATTCCGAACAGAAAAACAAAAACTTTTAAAACATTTTATTAAGTTTTCGCGTCACAAGTGTTTAGCTTTTTCATTTTTTCTATCTACTATTCTACTTGCAGAGCACGTCCTTCGAAATATATTTCAAAATTTATTCTGCTTGGCATTTGGTTATCAGCATTCATATTCGCTAGCCCAATAGCTGTGGCATTTCGCGTGGAAGTGATGCATGAACGTTACAGAGGTAAGTTGGAAATAGTTATAGGTATATATATTGTATATAGATCTGTTTAGTATATATGTATATGTTGATATATCGTCACCTAATATGCAAAATAGCATAACATCACTTTTCATAAGTTTACAGGTGATGGAAAACGGTACAGTAGAAACCACTTACATTAAGAAAAATTGAGTTTTGGTTATAAAGTGATTCTATATTGATTATACATTGGTTATATATATAGGTTATACATTGGTTGTATATTGGTTATATATAAGTTATACATTGGTTATATATTGGTTATATATAAGTTATACATTGGTTATATCTGACAGTGACAGCTGAAAATTTTATGCTTATAATATGTAATATGATGTAGTGAATCGTAAGCAATAAAAACTCAATATTGATTTGTTTGATTATAAGTTGTTTTGCATTTTAAGTGATGATATGTACGTATGTATATACATATATTAAAAGAAATATACGAAACTTTTTTGTTTATTTGTAATATGTATCAACATTTTGCACTTTCTCTATAAATCGTTTACACAAATTTCCATCAATGAAGAGGACGGTGTCATCTACAATGTGACACGACCATTCTGCACGAATGTCAATCTCTCGGACGAACAGCTAAAGGCTTACCGTTATGCGCTTGTTATCGTACAATACTGTGTGCCCTGCTGTGTCATCTCCTTCGTCTATGTACAAATGGCTGTGAAACTGTGGCTGACGGAAACACCGGGCAACGCCGAGGATACAAGAGACATGGCGTTAATGCGAAACAAGAAGAAAGTGAGTTGAACAATAATTAAAATCACGATTTGCTCTTGTACGTCTTTACTATAGTCATGTATTTGTGCATTGAGCGGTTTCTGTGGCTTGCGGATAGATATCTGAATGTTGACTAGGAGGAAACGTAACCTCTAATTAAGCTGTTTATGCGCAATACACAAATACCTGTGCGGCGTTGTGGTGGCAAAGCTCCGCTCCTAATTATGCTATTTTTCTAAGAATTCGCCTTCGGCTAAGCAAACAATAGTTCATAAGCAGCAACTGGCTATTTCTTGCTCAATTACAACACTCTTTTTGCGTCTTTTGTTTACTTTGACATGAAAAATTGCTGATATCTAAGTGTAATTAAGTGCGTATATCTTATTCTGCGCTTGACAATAAAAAGAGTCACATAATATGTATCTGTTTCTTCATTTATTATACTTGTACATATATGTATGTGTACGAATAACTCTTATTTCTTCTGTTTATATAATAATGCCATTTCTTATAAATATCACATATCTCTTTTATCAGGTCATAAAAATGCTCATTGTTGTTGTGATTGTGTTCGGCATCTGCTGGCTACCCTTGCAGTTATATAATGTGCTGTATGTGACTATACCAGAAATTAATGAATACCATTTTATCAGCATAATATGGTTTTGCTGCGATTGGCTGGCGATGAGCAATAGCTGCTACAATCCCTTCATTTATGGCATTTACAATGTGAGTATCATGAGCGCATATACATATATTATAGTTGTATGTTTATATAATTTTATAGCAAATTTGTGGTATTGGTTGTGGTTTAAGATGAAAGCAAGAAAAATCGTTAACAGCGACTGCATCGTGGTTGGAATGCGCTTCACTAATAAAAAAATTCTAGACGGTTTGTATGGCGGCTATACGTCATAGTGGTCCGATCTAAAAAAAAAAAAAAATAGATGTTATAGTGTTAGTTAGTTAAAGTCACAGATTTTTCTTTCTATATATTACAAATTTTGTGGCACACTGAATATACCCATTTCAGGTTATAATAAAATAAATTTTGAAGTAAAACTTCCGAAACTTCCGAAATTCCCATAATTGTTTTATATTTGTTGAAACTTGCATCGGTAGCTATGACAACAGTAAATATGGATACTACAAGCTTGTATATTTTATTCTAGAAAATATATCTGTAATCACAACATACTCGCCAAGTGTAACTTTTAAGACAAACATACGATAATTTAAAGCAACATCTCTAAGTTACTCGTATAACCATTGTTTGAAAATTATTCAGTTGCGCTTAGAAATATATACAATATCCACGTAATTTACGAAATTGAGTGCTAATATTCAATGGTATTGAAACTTTTAGCAACGGCATACAATCGCAGCATTTAATTCGCAGAACTCTTAAGCCAACACGCTGGCAACCATGGCGTATACGCAACATTCAGCCTCATCGTGGTAATAATATTGCACGTCATGCGATTTGAGCATTAGAGCTGCCATTTTAGGCAACCTATTTGCATGAGCACACAATTCTGTATACCTAGCAATTTCGCTGTAAGCAATTAACACTGCGCGGCATGGCTTCTTAAGCTACACTGAAGCAGGTGTTGTAGTATAGCGGATATAAAGGTATTTTCATGTTGGAAAATCGCACCATTTCATTATTAATTGAAGGTGAAAAACCGTGAAAGGTTCCGGCTTGCAAATGCGCTGAGTTGAAAATCTAAAAATAATTAGGAAGTGTTTCGCAATGCCTGTCGACCTAAAGTCGTTAAAGTAGTAATTGCAAACCCATGACAAAAGTTGTGATGTGAAAGGGCTTAGAGTCTAAATCCGTGCGTCAGCTGTGCAGAGCTATGACTATGCATATTTCCGAAATTAAATTTTAATTAAAGTAGAAAGTACGTGAAGGTAGATAACATTTCCGTCGCCATATTGCGCATTATATTATATATATTTTCCCGTAGTTCCATTATATTGCCTTAGTAGAAAATTTATAGGGGAAGAATGTAGAAAGGATTTATTTTGAAAGATATTATTAAATTTTCATTTTCTACAAATAGTTGCCAATATACGCACGCACATATTTTTCATGAATAATTGCGAATATTCGACGAAACGGTGAATGAATTGCGAGCACATTTAGTAGCTGATTAATTTTTAATGGGGCTAGGAGAAAATCTGTACTGATTGCATTAAGGGGTTACCGTTAAAAAATAGCCTTTTTTCAAAAATTTTTTTCTCATATAAGAAATAAAATATTTTATTAGCATTTTTTAGTGCTACAAACTTACACTATTAACATAGAAATTCTGAAATTAAAAAAAAAAAAATTAAACTCGGCCATTATGACATTTCCGGTTACCCCTCCAAAAAAACTGCAACCGCGTTGGCAGGATAACTCCTTACAGGATCATATAAAGTGAAAAAAATCCGGTTTTACCCAACTGCAACACTAACCTTCTTATGGTGTAAGCTAACACGTTTCTTCAAGATAGTATCAGTTTTAAATACTCTCAAGTTTTAGACAAAAGATCAACTCATCTTGCCATCCTCATTATATATACATATATGTATCTGTATTCATCTCAATTACAAACTACCGTTATGTGAACAAATTAATATATGTACACTTTTTTCTTTCATTCTTTTCTTCCGAAATTCGGAAAGCGTACAAAAATTTGCTTATCACACAATTTCATTTATAACTCTTTTCATTTCATCTTTCTCGCATTGTTACCTCTAAATTGCAGGAGAAATTTAAACGCGAATTCAATAAACGTTTCAATTTGTGCTTTTGCAAATTTCGCACCAACAACGATGCCCACGAGCGCACCTTGTCTATGCATACGAGAGCCACCTCGCTGCGCTCGAACTTTGCCAACTCGTCAATGCGTATACGTAACAATTTATATGCCGAAGCGGCTGCTGGACAACACAAACCAGATATATACTACACATATCGTTATGCCAATATGCGATCGAGTCGGAATGGCAGTAATGCGTCAGCGCACAATAATATTGCTATGCCTCGTAAAACAATGCAAACGTATGACTACAGCAAAACTAATACCGAGTTGCATAACGCTGTTGCTGCTGCTGCGGCCAATGGTCAAAGTGTGCCGCAATGGCGTCGCAACAACTTCAAGCCACTGTATCCGGATGTCATTGAATGTGAAGATGACTTGGACACGCTGATGCACTCGACACCTACATCAGAGGAGCCGAATTCCAGCTCGGCGGGCAGTAATAAGGTGAATATGAGTGCCGGACCGGGTTTCATATTCAAAACCACAGGGAAAAGTAAGTGCCGCAGCATGCGTGTACAACTGGAGATACACATTTTTGGTTACTCTGTATTTTTGTTTTGTTTTTCCTTTTCGTTTCCCCTCCAGGATAGCTGGGAGCATTGCCATGCTAACACAGTTACGCAGAAACCATGTTCAATTGTGCAGTGGAAATGGACCCAAGCAACAATTAAGCGTACGGCACGCACATTTGGGCAACGGCAAGTCAGGGTCTTCGGCTTATTTGACCTAAGCTCCTGCTGGGAATGCATGTGCTCTGTGCCCATTTTGGCTATTGTTGCTGTAAATTTGCCGATTTTGACAATAAACTCCCAGTATCGAAGTGTGTCGCATATGCGACCGCCAGTCTTGACTCGTGCAAGCAATGTAAATATCAGTTTCGTTCTTAAAAGTGAATTATAAATGTTCGTTTGTAATGTCAAGATGTTCGTTTCTAAATTTACAGAACCACCCAAACAAAGTCTGATGCGTAGTAATCGTAACGTCTGCCATGTTACTGATGAACCCGCTGGGGCTTTTAAGCAGCGATTAGAAATTTTGCAGAATTTATAAGCAATTACTAATGATTCATGTCGTGCTATTCTACTAGTACAATAGTTGAATTTCAAGTTTATATGCATAACATACATACATATCTATATGTGGTTTTGTGTGTGTTTTCAAATCGGATTTGTTATTTCAAAAATGACAAGTGTTATTTGAGTTAAAACAATTTTCAAGTGTGATAATACCAATTAGAATTCTCAAAGTAAAATAAAAAAATTTAATCTAAATTAAAACTTAAACAAAATATTTATTAATATTGATGCATATTTTGAATGGCACAGAAAAGGTAAGTAAAAATTATTAATTTATTGAGTTTATAAAGTTAATCAAGTCTTCAAGTTTTAAGGCAATTGCATTAAAAAAAATTGAGTCAATTTTTTGATTAATTTTTTTTTTCAGAAAATCTTAAAATTATTATGGAATTTTTAATCCCAAATGACGATTCAAAAAAAAAAGATATTTATCGCAAAAATTGGATTAAAAATATATTTTCCATATTTTTATTTAATTTATTTTTAATATTTTTTAATAATTTAATTTCAATATTTTATAAGAAAATTAATTAATGAGATCCAATAGAAAAATAATTTTTAATCCGAAATTTCCTTTGAAAAAAAAAAAAAATAAAATTAATTATAATTACGAGATAAATAATTAAGTAAATATTTTTATTTGAACTAATATTTCGTTGCATTCGCCTACTTCATGTTGTACCAGTTTGGTAATCTTTTGAAAGGGTAAGTTTATTTCCAATTTGAAAAGTCGAAAAAGTCTTTTCGTATTTTGTCAATAGTTGTCGTTGCAGTCGTATATCTCCAGTGCTACCAATCACATTGTGTCATACCATATAGTGTTGGAAAGGCTTAAGCCTCATTTAACCAAAAACTAAATAAATTCGGGAAAGTTGAAAAAAAAGTTACAGTTGCTCAAAAAAAGAGTGAATATATTGAAGAAATTCGCTTTATGTTATGTATACATAAAGGAACAAAAAAGGAAATAATGCTACGCAGACACCCACGAAATTTGTGAAGTTTACGGAGATGACTCTATATCAGTTTGAGTACCACAAAAAAAAAATTAAGTTGAAGTTTGATTAGAAATACGAAAAGATTTTTTCGACTACCCAACAATATTTAACATAGCTTAGCTATAGAGTCCGTTTTAATGATTTTGGTGGATAATTGGGTATGAAATGCGTTTTTGCTCGACTCGTCCCGATAAAGCTGAAGTTTTATCAAAAAGATTATCGAAAACAAGTCTCTTTGGAAATATTTGACCGTGTGAACTTCGAAACCATATTCATGGAGATTACATGTAACTGTGAATGAGACATGGGTTTATGAGTTTGACAACCAAGTAAGTCAACAGTCACCGGTATGGAAAGAAAAAAAAAAACGAGTTGAAACCAAAAAACCCACTTCGAAAATCAAGGTGATGCTAATTGTTTTTCGAGATTCGTGATTTGGTGCATCATGAATTCGTTCCAGAAGGACAGACAGTCAATAAGGAGTTATATTTGGCCGTAATGTGTCATTTGTGTGAGAAATAGACAAAATGTACCTTTCAATTTGATCACAGTAGTATGTCTAAGTATATACTTTATAGTTACCTAAATGGTAGGCGTGTTTGATACCTACGTCGCGTTTGACTAAGTATAAACTTAAAAGGAAATATTTCTGCATTATTAAAAACACATATTTTCTACTGAAATTATTAAAGAGCTTTTAATAGCATGCGCTCTGAAGGCAAAAGGTATCATTAAATACGCATAAAGTTATATTTAAATATTGCCATTACTTAATTTTCACGAACATTTTGTATTGTAATTGGTTAGAGTTCACTGTCATGTCACTTCAAGCGCCATAAATAGCGCGCTGACAAGTAAAAATTTCAACGCTGTCACTACTATTTGTAACGGAAGACTGATTGACGGAGGCGAGAAAAATGAATGGGAGAAGGTGGACAGCATTGCCGTCTGTGTATTAAGCGTTTTTAATTACCTGCGATAAAAGTCGCTTTTGACTGATGAGGATTTAATAGTGAGGATTACTTGCTTGAATTTATTGATGTCAAATTTGTCATAATAATTTAGCATTTAACTAAATTTTAACTTAAATTAATCTTGATCGACTTTAGCCTGTAATGTTATATAAATTTTTCTTATTACGATTTATATGTGCAACTGCTCGTTTAACGTGGTACAAGTATTGTTAGGTATCATGGTTAATTGTACCCACAAGTATTTATGAGAAATTTTTTGATGTTTGGAAATAGCGTTGAGGTATTATACCATCTGATCAAATTTGGCCCGGACTGACAAAAAAAAAAAAAAAACATTTTTTACCACTCCTGGGTGGTAAGCAAATTAAATCATGTACATATGTATTATTTTTATTTACCAACTATGGAGTATATGCTGTCCCATTCGGCTGAGGGTTGGGCATTCGTATATATAATGTTTCAACGTCTCGCAACTGCTCTGTATTCCGTCGAATCCACGTTTACAGTTTTCTGGAGATAGAACCCTAGTCTCTAAACGCTATACCAGAAATAGAACACTACCCCAAAGTGTCCCAAGACCTGAGCTGTTCCTTGGGGCCTTTGTTTCAAGCAACAGTTGAATGATCTGCAATAGAATAGGGGCTTTATGTTCCCAGCTTGGCTGTTCACAAGAAGCTTTCGCGACTTGCTGGTTAAATCAGAAGTCCACTTGGCCCTACCTGTTATTTCCACTTTTTCAACCTGAAATATTGAATTCTAGTTATTTAGTTTTAAGCTACCTTACCTTGTTTATGGATGACTATAAAAAAAACCCGTTCCTGTTCTTATTTCAACCTTCGATGCGTCGGCGAATATGTTGATTTCGGCGTTGGAACTGTCGATCACCGTAGCGACCTTTATTCGAAGTTGTTTTTGCGAAACATTCGGGTCTTTCAGTGTGAGTCCAGCATTGACGCCTTTCATAGCTAGAACATTAACTAGAATGTGTTCGTATTTTCAAGTACTGTTATTTTAACTATTTTACTATTATTGTCTCTAACAGAGGTGGCTATATGACTCGCATGTTTTCAATTGATTTCACGATTTTCGCTGAAAGTTTTGCGTAACTCAAAAGGTAGTCGAAAAAGTCTTTTCGTATTTCTTACCAAACTTCAACTTATTTTTTTGAATAGCTGTAATCTTTTTTCAACTTCCCCGAATTTAATTTAGCTTAAGTTTCACTTTTCCAACACTATATAACATGGCACAATGTGATTGGAAGCACTGGAGATATACGACTGTATCTATTGACAAACTATCAAACACACACTAACAGACATATGGAGACTTACTTGACTTTACAGGAACATGAAAAAAATCTATCTAGAAAAGAAATTTCATCGATCGCAGTTTACTTAGACTAGTCCGGGTTATAACTGATCAGATATATAGTAATCGAGAGCATCTACTTTGAAGGCAACAACACTAATGTTTATGATCATGCCACTCCTTCAACACACCCCGCATATGTGCTCTGTATGATGAATAGATATTTATTTCGATATCAGAATGTACATAATCGAAAATTAACTGCGCCTCTCTTGAAGGCATTAATATCAATTTATACGTAATACCCTGTGGGTTTTAAGACGTTTAGACAACTTTATAACATGCTTTATACTCATGTTCTCCTGTGTATGGTAGAATAGCTCATTAGCTGTCAAGTGATGAATGATGTTGCGTAGGCATCTTGAGCTCATACCTATATTCGTATGGGCACTTTAACGGAAGTACACAGTAGAGCCAAACGCAAGCAAATATTGAACATATAAAGCAAATGAGAGGCGGCACACAAGTTTATTGTTTTTGGGGGTAATATCGAACATAAATTTGAAGGACTGCTTTTCCTTTCATTAAGCTATTTTTTAGGTAATAAATTATTGCAAGTCACGGGGAAAAAGTACCAGCTGATTGTTTTTAATAGAATATTTTCTTCAGCAACGAAATACCCGTCATTGACTCTCCCACGCCTGTGCAATATCAATTATCGTTCAGTGTAGTGGTTGTGGTCGATTTGGGCGCAGCTATATTATATACATAGATATGTCTAATTGACGCTGCTGTGCAAAATAGCAAATTACAAGCAGAAAAAAATAAAATTGAATTTTCATCCCATCAAAGCTCTCAATCACATGTGCTCAAACATGGCATGTTTATGTTGTTGCTTGCAAAAGGAACGTTGGTTCAAGGTGGCTGTGAACAAGTATGTGCGTATATGCAGTCATCAGAGAACGTCTGTAATTTGAGAACAGGCTGAAAAGTTTGTGAAATTACGAGTTCTCATATTAAGAATTATTTCCAAATTTATGTGGTTACCGTTACGGGGAGAAAGAGCATTTAAACAGCCACAATTACAACAACAGGTGAACAGAAGTGTTGTACTTCAAGGATGCACACGCTTATAATAATATGGCATAATTAGGCAATATATTTGCTCTGCCTTTTGCTTCAAATTTCTAGACTTGAACATGTGGAAATAAATAAGCGAACTTGTAGAGTTGGTCTTTGTTCGTTGAGAGAGGACTTTACTTCTCAATTGCCTACTCAGTCCAAAATAGCACCTGTTGGCAAAGTTGATTCTGCGTTAGATTTCAATGTTGATATTGTTGTTGGTGGTTCCAAGGTCTAAGGTCACGTTAATAAAGTCCAATCAGTGTGTTGATGGTGGGTTTCAGTCTTGCACACAATACACTTGATAAGACGTTATGTGCGATGTTAAGAAGGTTCATCCCCCGGTAGTTGGCGCAGATTGTGTGGGTCCCCTTTTTGTGGTTTGGGCAGAGCACACTTAGGTTCCAATCAGCCGGCACGCTTTCATCCGTCCATATCTTGCAAAGAAGTAGCTTGTCAGTTCTTCGCCAACGTGTTTGAATAGCTCGGCCGGTAATCTATCGTCCCTTGCCGTTTCCTTATTCTTCAGGCAGGTAAACGCTATTCTAACCTTATCATAGTCGGATAATGGAAAATTTATTCTAACGTCATCGATTGGTTAATTGGGTTCGCCATTTCTATATGTTACACTTTCACTGCCATTCAGTAAGCTGAAAAGGTTTCCCTTCAATAACTCCAGTATGCTATGGGCATTAGTCACTAGATGACCAACATGGAGCCTGCAAGAGTATGCTCCGATCTTAAAACCTTTCGTTCGTCGCCGCATCTTTTCGTATAATTTTCGAGCATTACCCCTGACGGTCAGATTCTCAAGCTCTTCATACTCATGTGCTCGTATATCGGCTTCTTTCTGTGCTCGGGCCCGTGCCTTCTTTGTCCACAGTGACATTTAAATCGCTAAACACAATTATTACATCGTGGCGGAGGCAGTCGTCCAGCTTTACTTTTAGTGAAATCGAAACAGTGACATTACGAGTATTCTTATTGGCAATTGCTGAATCAGTATCATAAAACTGTTCACATATTCAGTCGGCTGACTGCCGTTCTCGCCTTTATTGAAGCAAAATTGTAAACGATTGCTTGTTTTCAGTTCACTGGTCTTCAGTTTTGGCGCGCGCTCAAACAATACTCAGCTACTTGACTATGTATTGTAACCCTAAAAGTCTTTCATTACGAGGTACGGATTATTAAAGGTATGGATAAAAATAATATATTTATTTTTAGTAGACTTCAGATTAACTAACCAACTGTTTTATTACCAAAGTGAACCACAAAATGATTCCTTAACCGTTGCTTTCTACATCCTCTATTCTATACAGAAATCACAGCTTGTATTGCACATTTTCCTACAATGCTAAATGTTGAAGTTTCTGAATGTATTTGCTTGCTGAATAAACCACACATATCGCTTTGATACAAGATATTTGATTGTGTACGCATATCGTATGTAGAGGTGCAGACAAAAGATATCAATTCAAATAAACTCAATCAAAGGAATTCCAAAAGCATAAAAATGCCTTTGCCTGTGGAAGTAGAGAAAGCAAATGATTAATATTTGTTTATTTAGTTACTCATGACTTCCCTGACTTTAGGGGATAGTTGTTAACGCATTATCGATTACATTTTCATATTGATTTGCTCACCGTAGCGCCATACTAGTTTATTTCTTTGCCATTATTTGAATGCACTGACCATTGATAAGCTCTATTTACTTTGCGTTGAAATGAAAGGGCGACCGATTCATTACATTTTTTGTTGCCACACTGCTAATTCACTGTATTGGCATATATTTCCACATTTTTTTACAAATGCGAGATATTCAATACAATAGTAGTTACTTAGGTACGTATGTGTGTATGAACATGTGAATACAGTGGCCTAAAGGAATTTTGTGTTTACCCAATAAACATAAAGAGCAGCAGCATGTATTGAAGTTGAAGATTAGTATGCTGAATAATAGCACTTAATGTAGAATTTATAACCAAAATTTGGCAAATTAAATGTATTAAATATACGCCCTGATAATTTTGAAAGAGTATGCTTTATTTGCTTTATTTGCTTTATTAATATACACTTGTCCTGGGTATATATTATAGACTGGCTTGTTGTCTTCTATTCGCCACTTCACCATTCGTTAAGTTAAGCTTACATGAGAAAGTGGCAGCAAAGCTATCCTATTAAGTTAAGCGCAAGAGTGTTAAAAGAGCATGCAGTTAACTCTCCAAATTCATACTATATACGAGGTTTGACAATAATATGTAATAGTAATAGTAATGAGATTGATTTTATTGCCGCGCTTGTGATAAACCTGTGACCTTGAAATTCCCTTTATATTTTTCCGGCATCCCTCCCCTCTCCATTGATATACATATGTATGTACCATAGCCCCAGCTTGTTTAGTTCGCTTGCTGCGTCAAGTTGAGTAGACGTGTGTTTGTAGTGCTCGTCACGAAAATGGAAAAACGAAATCAAGAGCAACGCGTCACGATAAAATTTTGAGTGATAGTGCTCTTAGTCGTGCCCAGGCTTACAATGTTTATCTCCGCGCGCCCTCCGCCCGAAAAAAGCTCGCATGAGCAAGTCGAAGGTGAAAACGATGATTATTGCCTTTTTTGATAGCCATGGAATCGTCCACAAAGAATTCGTTCCACCGGGGAAAACTGTGAATCAAGTCTACTATTGCCAAGTACTCGAAAGATTGCGAAAACGAGTCAACAGGGTGCGCCCAGACATCGCTCGTAACTGGATCCTTCATCACGACAACGCGCCGTGCCACACCGCCCTCAGCGTGTCCCAGTATTTGGCCTCTAAAGGGATCGCCGTGTTGCAACAGCCGCCTTATTCGCCCGACATGTCACCCTGTGACTTTTTTTGTTTCCTAAAACAAAATCGGTGGTCAAAGGAACCCATTTTTAGTCGATTACGGACATCCAGGCGGCCGTGACGAGCGTACTCGCGGACATCCCAGTCGAAGCGTTCCAGAAATGTTACGAAGCATCGAAAACGCGCTGGAATCGCTATATAGCTGCCCAAGGGGACTACTTTGAAGGGGATGGCAGAGTTGTAGAATTATATTCAAATATACGTTTTTCATGGAATCAGTCTCATTACTTAATTGTCATACCTCGTATGCCATACTAGCAGACTTGTCAAAACGAGCACAGCTAGCAATAATTTCTCGCTTCAAAGTGTACGCTTACTGGGTAATGTGGTCATTATGTGAGCTCGTCATTGTCCGTTGCTACATATTTGCATTGAAATCAAATAAATCCCATTATACAAATTTTTCTTAATACTACAATGATTTATGTGAAGATTTATTGGACAGCCGAGCTATTTTCTAATCAGATATTGGAAAGCAATTTATTTATTCATTGGTAAATAAACAGGCAGAAAAAGTGAAAGTTCTAACTTTTGGACACTTGTTGCTTGCGTAGTGATTTGGGTTATCTCTCAGCTGAGCCGAAATGCTTGATGGATCTGTACGCTGAATAAGGTATGAAGCTGAAAAGTTTTTGGGTGTAAACAATATCGGTACTGGAGTTGTGTAATGTTTTGGAGTGGTGCGTGGATTCCAAGTGCTACACGTGGCACGTTTCGTTAGCTCTGGCTTATAAGCTTTTATAGCACGTTTGGCAGGAAGTAGCTTTTTAGGTATTTGAGTTGCGGTGCTGAAAAGTTTTCAGATATTATAAGAGTTGGGGCTAACACGTGGTTTTTGTATGTACGAGTACTTTTTGAAGGGGATTTTATTTTCAAATTCATATAAATTGCCGTACTCAAGTAAAATAGAAATGGAACATTTTATTTTAATGATAAATGTATTTAAATGTGAGGAATTATTGGCTTAAACATTGAAATGTGTCTGCAAAATACTGAATTGCTGATAAACTGCTGAGTTTGCTTTTTGCAGTAGATAAGTTTTAGATAGATTTATGTTTTTAAGAGATTAGGATGACTACTCCTATGTATCACTTCAGTGACGAGCATGGCTCCTTAGATACATGGCGATAGCAGAGCTGAAGAGGCAAGAACTGTTTCTTGTGAAGTGCAGCATGGCCACGAACGCAGTTAAAAACTTATGAATCAAATAATACACACAGGTATCGTCACTTAGTTCCTGACGTCACACTGGCAATTATAGCTCTACGGGAGCATTACACATATAATACCAATATATTATATTTATAACTTCTAGTATATTACAGACTTTTTAATTTAAATTTCGCGCAGGAACCCATTCGTCGAAATATTTTTTCTAGTGTTTTTAATAGGTACAAATTGAAGATCAAGGGGAGAGGAGAAATTGGAGCTTGAGCATCGACGATTAATAGTCAGAGATCTTACCAGCAACGTTGGAATATCGGAAGGATCAGTGGAAATCATTTTCCAAAGTCACTCAATATTTTCGAAAAACAGCGTCTACCAGGATGTCATGAAACGTATGTATATTGGCGCCGATGAGTCCTGGACTTATGCTTCTGACCCGGAAACAGACGATCAATCGGCGAATATCGTAGCAAAGGTGAGCTGAATTCGTAAAACCACATTAAAGCAAGTCAGAAATCGAGGTTATGTTGATAGTTTTCTTCAATTCCTTCTTCAAGGTATGGTACCACATACTAATAAAATGTTCCCTGAGAATCATCAAAGTACGCACAAGAACTCACATGCTGGCCGATATAAGCGGTCTAAAGCCACCCAGAAGTTTCAAAAACTGTATAGTAGGTACCAAGTTTCTGTGTTTTTTCTTTAAAAAGTAAGGAACAGTAAAATGGATCACCCTTTATAAGTACAGTTGTATATATAATGAAACAAGCCGTGTTGGAGTTCAAAGGTTTGAGAGAAATATATTGGCGACAGTGAAATGAATTCGCATGAATCGAATGTGGACGAGAAACCATGTAGCAGGTGAATGATTCAATTCCATTTTCTATTCGCTACGTAGAACGCTTATTGATGTAGAATCACAATATTAAATTTTGTAGAACAGAATTTTTCAATTCCAGAAAACATCTTCCTACGCCTCGCCTCGTTTTCAATCTGCAATCCTCTGTGCTAAATTGCAGTTCCGCTCCGGCGAAACCGTTTTGAGTCAATTGAAGTCATTTAACGTGAATCGCAACGCGCATTGAAGGCTATTCCGGAAGTTGACTTTAACTACTGTTTCGAGGATTGCAGAAAACGTTGGCACAAGTGTATCGGGGCCAAGGGTAATGACATAGACAATATTTTGAAGAATAAATTATGAACAAAATCTTACTAATGCTTGCTGATAATAGTACTTTAAATCAAGTGTGTCCTACCAATCATACTTTTCTTGCTAAACTAGTTTCCCAAGAGTGTTGTGACAACTTTGGCTTTGTAGCTCATGAATATAGCCTAACTTTACTCCCACAGGAACGACTGTAACATGATCCGCTATGCTGCTATCATGTCATCCAAGTCTTCATTTATTTAATCCTTAACTCACTGAAAGAGACATTTATCTACAAAGCAAACAGCTGAAAACACGCAAATACAAATATTCGCATTGCCACCGCTGTTTGCTTGCTTTTTGGCTACTTGATTGGCCTTTTGTCAAGCTTAAATACACTAAACATAATACCGTATAAGCTTATTTTAAAGCAGATAGTTAGCAGAGAATGCCAACTCAAGCAAATATTTTGCTAATATACAAAACACAAATTGCTTACAGCAGAGAATGGCAAGGGACGTGTCTTCCTCAATGTTGAAAGCATACAGATTTTAATAAGAAAGGCTGATTATATTAGGTTTCGGATCGAAGTAGACCAAAGAGAAAGTATAAGAGTATGATTGAAGGAAGTAGAAGGTAAAATGTTTTCTTTATTTCGTAAACGTATTGTCAGAAAATGCTTATTCTCTTGTGTGCGCTGCTTTGTGTTGCTATGGATTTGCTGTGTCTGAAGGGCTGAGCTTGACCATGAAATATGCAGCTATGACATGTATTTCAAATTTGTGACTTAAAGACAGTTAATAAGCAAGCATGAAAAGTCATTAGACATCTTAGACATTTTCTGAGTAAAGCGAAGATACATATTTAGTAATGTGTAAGGGGCGGCTTCATTCCATTTTGTAAAATAGCTCATTAAAGCAAATGTCGTTGGCAGATTTGTGTAAGTGGATTTGCATCAGCATTTTTATTTATTCAATTATATTTTACATTGAGTATTTTATATAGGGTGTTTTTTGAAGGTATTTAATTTCTTAGACCGATAATTGAGCAAGTAGCTGTCAAAACTAACACCTGTGTTTGACAATTATATTCAATGTATTTTGAGGAAGAAACTGCAACGAAATAACATTAAAAATTTTGGTGATTTTCTTATGTAAATTCGAGGCAAACTTGGAGTATATTTAGCATTCTCCTCGTTGACGCACCTTTCTAGCACAACGGGTATCTGAAAAAACTCTTCAGGTTACCTCGCATCCAAAAAAAATTACTGTCCGTTCTGGTTTGCATGTCAAGGATATTATTCGCTCACATTTTTAAATTGAGACTAGAACCAAAATTACTGTGAATTCTGCAACCTACACGGAGCGGTTTAGGCCTTTTAGTTCTTAAAAACAGCCGTCTAAGTGTCAGGGTTTATTAACCCAGGCAGCAACGATCAAAATTTGGACATAATTTGCGAGATAAGGTAGACAATTCTGCAAAAAAGATAATCATATAACTCAATTCATCTTCAAAAAAGGCAAGCATAATTAAAAATGGCTTCACTTTCAAAACAAGCACCCTTTAAAATGTACGTGCATTCATTAAGGCAAAAATTAACCTGTTATGAATAACCATTTTTATGCTTTATGAGGAATTACGGCGGCACTTTGTATAGTACTTGCATCCGCATGAAATGTGAATAGGTAAGTAGATGGCATGTAGCTCATTATGCCCCATTATGCTTTGAAGCGAATAATACGCACCACTTAAAGTGCGCATCGCGCTAAATGGCGGTTGCATTAATGCGTTGCATGCAACATTACTAAGTATTTTCAATTATTTATTTTTACCGGGCTCCAGTTTTCTCACTTTGCCCATTTTAAGCTATCAAAATTGTAATTGCTATATTCTATCATTTAAGCAGCTTATCAACAAATAGTAAATTCGCTAAGTCACAGTGAGAGGGATATACGCTCACTAATGGGATTTGATGCTGCATATTCTAGCTTTTATTTGTTGGCTTCAATGCAAGGGTTGTTAATACGTTTGGAAGAGAAAATCTGGAAATTCGCAGAAGAGTTTATTTAAGGCTAAATTATGTATATTAGATGGCGCTGGGGCTTATTAATAGTTGCAGTTAGCTCCTGGTTTTGGTTCGATAATGCTTAGTTATAGGAGTTTGTGATCAGTTCTTGGAAATCAAATTCTAAATTCAGAAGACAACTCAGAAAAATTGTTCAATCTCTAGCTGAATACTCCAATTCGCTGCCTACTTATTCTCAGTCCTTCAATTTCTGGTACTATTGCAGGTAATTGCCTAAGTCTTAAAAATAAGTGTAAAGTAGAAATTACTAGCTCTCCACCTGGATATGGCCTTAAGTAAGTTTACTTCCAGCAAAGATCGATTAGATATTGTTGCGCTTCCTCTGTTTTACTTCTCCTGGATTTTCTTTCTCTTCTTAAACATCTCTCGGTGATTTGGAGCTGGGGTTGGAAGAGAAACAGTGAGTTTTTTTTACGGGTAAGTAGGCGTTTAGAGCAAGAGTAGAGCGTGGAGTCTTTTGTCGGGAGCTCTTCGTCAACTCTAGCCAGTCTGGTAGCCTAGACCACCATAATATTTTTCAAGCGGATGTGGTTGTATTTAGAGAGTTGTATATTCACTGCGATAGCAGAGCATCTATACTGACGTTAAACCCGCTGACTTTCAAAGCTAGTCAAGCTGTGCAGCTCCGGTCACATTGGAACCGCCAGAAACTGCTAAGGTGTTGAACTTACCAAAGAGTTCACGCCAGATTGGAAACGAATTAGTACTCTGTTTCTTGTTAGATAAGTTGTCATCGACGCCATCCAATGCTAGGCCCAAGAAACATGCTGATTCGACCGGAAGGGACCAAAGGGAGAAGGATGTCAGATGAGTACGGTTAGCATGGCATGCAACGTTGGACATACATATATTAGATATGTTAGGGTCTATTCTAGATAAGTAGGAGTTTAACTTGCTACAGTATCCAGGACGAAGCTGCGCAAGGGTCACTCTTGTTTCTCGTGGCAACTCGAGCTCTTCGTCTGCAATGGGTGGTGGTTTGACTCCAAGATGTCGTCGACGTAGTTGAGGAGTGACCTCTTGATGCTCCTAGGAAGCGGTTCCGCTCTAATCAGGTGACTACAGGGATGATTTCTGCGAAAGCACTCCAGCAGGAACTGCTTGGAGAGGAGTTCATTATGCTCCTTAACTGGGAGCATACGAGCCTCACTATGCAAGTGTTCGATGGGAGACATCAAGAGGCATCCTTCGGAGTGCAGTGTTCTGACAAGTTTGGAGCTTCCTCGTCTGTGTTTCACTACAACTAGGCGACCATATTGGTGCGGCGTAGTTAAAAACTGGCCGGCCGATTGGCTTGTAAGTTGCCAGCAACGTTACTTTGCCCTTTCCCCATGTGCTGCTGGCTAGCGACTTGAGGATTTTGTTGCGTACTTTGGCGATAATCGTATGAAGACTGAAGAAGCACAAATTGTCAAAAGTCGCACGTAAAAATTTAGGATTATTGACAGTCGGAAAGTTAACACCATCGACTGGATGATTCACGACCGCTCAGTTAGTTTATGGTCCACCTCTTCAGTCCTGATGTGAGCGTAGTTTTTTCGATGTCCTCAAGTAGCGTTGTGTGACTTTTGACAAGTCCAACGGTACTTTTTGGAAGCCATGTGGTGGTTTGCTGCTCCGTTTTCCACTTGCACTCAGGCAATCCCATTAAGTGCAGGTGTGAGATACTTCTTGCCCAGAGAGAGGATCTCTTTTAAAAACGACTTGTTTTTAGCACTGGTCTGCTTACCTTATTGGAAAGTCTTCTGACTGGACACTGTTCAAAATGCTCACAAACAGCTAAATATCTTGTCGGCTGAAAATCTCATAGAGGAATACGAGTTGGAATCATCTAGGCATTTGCTCCTCTATTACTTAGATATTGCCAGATTGAGATTAAAATATTTCGGTAGATACATTCTCGGTGAACCGAGCGAAGTGACTAGGATTCATATTAATAGGTCTTAATAAGTTTGCGGTATTACGTTGTTAACCTATGAGCATCTGGTATCCATTTTTAGGAGTGATTGGCTAACACAAAGAACTAAAATTTGCACCTGATTAATAGTCAGATTTTGAACTCTCTTTGAAGTGAGGATCAACCCTATAGAAGACTCTAACCTAGCCTTGGAATCGACCTTATTATACTATTGCCACTGTCTGGACTTAATTTATATGCTCATTTCTACCAATTTGATAGCCATCTATTACCAAATTGCCTAATGTTTGTTGGACATATTCAAAGCAGTAAACTATTTTTAAAAAATAAATAAGCTAGCGAATAATTTATACACCTGGGAGTAACCCGAAAAACCAACGTAATCGTGGCAGCAGGAAGAGAAAAGGTTAACACATTACTCGCATTTTTCAACGTTCTGCCTTACATTTCGAGTTAAACATGCTGGGAATTGCATTGTCGCAAGGACCGTTGGGCAAATGAGTCAGCCCAAAGCCACCGCGACAGTTTAGATAAGAAAGCATGGAAAAGGCAAACACATAAATCACATTTTGTTGATTTCCTTAAACGGTTTAGTCAAATTAATGAGGCTATTCAAGAGCTTGTCAAAGCTGGCTCACCGCAAGTAACCCAAAAGCAAGTAAAAGATAATTACTTTTGTAATTTATACATTTTCAAAACTTGTTATGCAAACTACGTTTAAGTGCTCACAGGCTAATGCTAAGCAATTGCTCAATTATACAGCTGGTACTTGTGTGACTTCGGCGCTGTTTTGCGTCGGCAATTGATTAACGGAAACCAAACAACAGAAATGAGTAACTGAAAGCATAATGAAATATTATTATTATGTAATAATATTAATGAGATCCTGTAAATGCTTAATAATGCTGTGGATTTACCAAAAATAGCGACATTCGCACGAGCAGATTTGTGGCGAGTTTTGTTCACAAACCAACTAGCCAGCAGGTCCTTTACGGCATATTAATGAGGAAAAAATGGCAACCATTAATCATGTATTTATCAACAAAGTGTCGCTGCGGTTGAGCGTGTGCGTTGGAGCGTGTAAAGCCAACAAACACACCATCACGCATACCTATTTACATTGATTCAACCGCAATGATTGCCATCATGACCTGTCAGAATAATAAACGAATTGAAATAGGTTCGCAGCAAGACAAATGAGAAAGGACGCACATACATACAAACATACAAGTATATTTATATATGCGTTTGTATTTAGTTGAAGCAGTTGTATTGCATAAAAGGCACTGTTACTACTTGTAAAATATACAGTCGCAGATTATTTGTCTGTATGTGTGTGGGAATGCCAAAACCATAAGCTAACCACTCAATACAAGGGCGAAATATATGTCAGCGAGAAGTCATTGTCGTGTTGGGAAAACAAAGTAGAAATTATTATACTTTTACGCGGACGGAAGCAACATCGCGTTTCGTTGAAAGCTATAAAATGCTGCACTCAGTTTGGTCACTGATGGTCACAACATTTGCTTTGGGTTGTAGTATATACATATACAAGCATTACAGCGCTTTAGTAGAATGGCTACGGATACGTGGTTAATAAAGTAGAGTGTTACAATTTTTCCTATTATAAAATAAAGCTCTAAACTTTGAAATAAAGGATGATAAAAGTACAAAATGCCAAAGTTCGCATGGCAGCGAATATCAAAAAGTCGCGTAAACAGCAAGATTTGAAGGCGTGTGAAATGCGCTTGACGGCGGTGCTGAAAGTGCAAAGTTTGCTCTCATCTACTTTGATTACATCCATAATCATAAGCGTTATTTAATGACCCTACGTGCTTTGTACCTTCGGGTGGTATATTTTTTTTTACTCATCGACTGTGTCATAAATGTCAGCTTTAACTTAAATTTTCAAAATTTGTTGTAACCCCCGAAATTAGTTAAGGGTTAGGCCAGTCTAAAATAATAAAAAAGGGCATAACTTTGAAAATTGATTCTGGCAGTAAGAGAAGAGCCATTTAATTTCTCATTTTAGGCCACTAAACAGGTATATGAGCATACAAAATACGTATAATATAATATTGGGTGGTCGAAAAAGTTGTTTCGTATTTTGTCAATAGATGTCGTTGCACCCAATATACAGTATTTATACTTAGTTTATTATAAGTATTGATCGATTTTTAACCATTTTTGGCACAAGAACAAATATATAAGATACTTGTAGATCAGTTCATTTGCCATCCGACTTGTGTAAAGTGCAGCTCATATGGGTAACGATAGATAAACATCGAACTTGTAATTGTATTTATCTTCAATTCCACACACGACCACTTTGTAGGCAGCCAATTGGGCGAGTGTGCCACGCTGCACTTAATTTCATGAATTTGACTTCTCTGCCGAAGCCCAATGACGACCACAATGCATATAATGTAGCAGTTTAGTCGAGCGGTCTCGCGTTTACCATTCGCCCTTTTTATAATAATTATATTTTTAAATTCGTGATATCTTTCGAATGGAGGCACTGAGTCGAATAATTCAAAAAGTTATGCGAAGTTATTGAACTCATCTTGAATTTGAAATTTTTAGGTATTTTTGCGCCTTGGATTTCATATTGACGTTTTAGTAAGAGTTTTAACAATTTTTTTTTGAAAATATAATATATGTATATAAATAATATAAACAGGTCAATTAAAAGTCCACGGTCTACCGTAGTAAGACACATATTTTTGACAAAATTCGTTTTTTTTAATAAAAATAGCTACCTTGAGGGGCTCCAACTTTTCCATACCATTTTTGTAGTACGCTTTGCTTTTTGCTTTAAGAAAGCTCTCAGTTTTTGCGATCTCCTTTTCATTCGATGAAATTTTTTTCCTAGCTAGGATACTTTTGGGATCTGAGAACAGAAAATAGTTATTGGTGGCCTGATCTGGAGAATTTGCAATTTAAAGCTCAGTTCACTGATTTTTACCATCGTCTTCACTGACTTATGACACGGTGCATTGTCTTTGTTGAAAAGTGACATCCAATTTGCAGAGAGCTTTCTCATACTCATATTCTCGTGAAAGAAATGTTGCACATGATTAGTTGATATCCTTAGAGTGCCTGCTATCTTGAACAGTTTCACTTTACGGTCATCCAAATTATCTTTTGAACGTTTTCCATGCTATTATCGGTAAAAGTCACTTTAGGCTGTCCAATAAAGAATGCCTTCATCGTGCTCGGTGCTCATTTCGCCACGTTTAAGCATTCCAATTTTTGATGGTTGATTTTCGTAGGACAGTGTTCGGAAGTATTGCTTTACTTAAAGCGATATGATCCGACAGCTATCATTTGTACAAGTGAGCTTTTTAGGTTAGGGCTAACTAAAACTCTTGGATGTAATACCAGTGGTGCCATCTAAGTGTAAGGCTGCTCATGTCCGGTGAAGATAGTTCATCTTCTCAACGTTGAATAATTTTAAAAATCCCTCAAGTATATAGTTCCGGAGCCTATTCGGTTTAAAAAATCAAATTTTTTTATACGCTATGTCCAAGCTGTATGGTGGATGCGATAAAACCTCCCATCCGAGCTCCCATAGCTTCTGACGAGTCATCAACGAGGTGGTTGGTCTGGTGTTGCACTGGTGGAACACTACACCCCTAATGTTGTTCGCAGTAGATGGTAGAATTAAGCGTCTGGCCATATGGGAGCAGCTCATAGTGGATGATTCCCTTCTAATCCCATCAAATACACAGAAAAACCTTCCTGGCCGTCAATCCCTGCTTGGCCACTATTTGGGACGATTCACCGGCCTTCGACCACGACTGTTTTCGCCTGACATTGTCGTATGCGAGCCATTTTTTGTCGCCAGTCAACACTCGCTTTAAAATCGGTCGTTGTGGCGAATTTTGCGAAAAGATCTTGGCCTACATCCTTACAAGACCAAATTAACGCAAGAACTAAAGCCGCTTGACCACCCGAATTGTCGTATGTTCGTCAATTGTGCTGAACAACAACTTGAAAATTATCTGGATTTTCATCGAAAAATCATCTTCAGCGCTGAGGCCTATTTCTGGCTGAATGGCTTCGGTAATAAGAAAAATATGCGTTATCGATCAGCAGCAATATGCGAGTATGTGAAAAATTTGCTGAATTTATGTAAACTTCTAATTAATAATATTAAACTATTTTTTCTTACATTTTACGAACTTACTTTAATCAGAACCTACATTGCGTATACGTAATTTATTTATGATTTGCAATATTTAGTAAGAAATTTAGTGATTATTAACAAAATAAAGCTAAGAGGAAGTCATATATTTATAGAATTAGATCAGTTATCTATGAAGATATATGTTCTCTAATTTTAAGGCGATTAACGGCCGGCTCGACAGCAGCACTCGTCTTTGCAACACAGATTAGTCAACATCAATGCATAAATTATAAAATAAGAAAATGTATTATGCCATTATTTTAGCCTAAGGCGAACGCTGAACTACAACTGTTTAGTAAAGTTGTGTACTTTCCGAAGAATTTTGCTCACGTTAAGAATCTACATGGCGTATACGCAACATATTTAACAAGGTGATATTAAATTTTATAATTTTAAGGATAGTTGAAACATATTAAAATATATTTAGCCAAATTGCCATTTTCTTCTTCGCTCTACTAATACTGTTGTATATAGTTCGCTTTTAAGTTTATTTGGAGCTCAAGAAAGAAAGCAATTGTATGAATATGTGTAAGGATATACAGAGTGTGCATGTGGTGCTTAAGTACTAAGTACAAAAATACTTAAATCTGGAGATATTAGGCTAATATTATAAAAAAAAACAAAACTTGTCTTTACTTTACTTAAAAAAATAATTTTAAGCTTTATTCTCACAAAATAAAATTTAAAAATAGAAGTTGCGTGCAACGGGCATCTGGGACAGCTAATAAGCTGTAAAGCAATTTAAACTCGCACTAATTGAATATGTCACTTGTGAGCAATTAAATTCGTTCCAGCAAGTGTCAGCTGTTGAACTCACACAATTCTGTGCGCCTTAACGCTTCTTAAGCTAACCCGCTTTTAACCTTCACCACACTAACACACAAACAAAAATAAATAAAATGCTGCCTACTGCTTTATAGCGACTTAAGCAATAAAATACAACAAGACTAAGCTATTAAAATGGAGCAAGTTATTTGTAATATGGTCCTTATTATTAATTAAGAAATGCTTAAAAGACACACACAAGCAAATATGTTAATTATTTTATATGTTTTTCATGGGTGTGGCCACGTTGTTACGCAAGCAGGAAGTTAAAAGTATTTTCGTGCTCTTGAGCTATTTAGTATGTACATAGGTGTGGGTGTTTGTAGTCGACTACACCTGGAAGTAAATGGTGACGTTATTGTCGAGCTTTTGAATTATTCACTTGATTATTGTGAGGTTATGTAAGTACTACAATATTTAATATTATTCATGCACCCTTGAAACATTCAATTAGTTCTTCGGAAGTTATATGAACACTAAAGCAAATCACTTGGATTTCCAAATTAGCTAAAATCCTTCCAAAATAATCCACAAAAGTGCTGACTTCTAGACCCTTCCCCGCAAATGTCCTACGTAATGCTTTTTTTCGACGTTAATTTCATTTAAAACCTTGTAGCACAGCTGAAAGTGAATGCGGGCGAAATTAAAAGTTGTTATTAAATTCTTCTCATCCCACCACATATTTATTGTTTATGTGCACATATGAGCAAGTAGGTGTAAGTATGTGGGTGTATGTGTGCATATTTCATCTATTAAAATTTTAATTAAATGAAATTCACGAAGTTTTCATTTAAGGAATGTCCTGGTTGACATATCTTTCGCATTCCTGCAAAAGTTATTTTATACGCTGACGCTGTGTGTGTGGGTAAGGGGCGGAATTTCAGTTAAACTCCCAATTAAAACAAGCATTGCTTATTTGTAACGGTAACACATTGGCATATGAATTACACCTGCTGTTTGTATTTTTTGGGGGAGTGTTAAATGCTGTTTAGCATTTTAATGTCAAAAAAGTCAGTAGGTGGGTGTTATCCACTCTACTCACGCAATATTTAACTAGAACAGTAAGCGGATCTATTACATTCATACATATATATTATGCAAGCTAAATTTTTAATTTTGTGAAATTCATAAAAACCGTATTTTCAATTACTATTAAATGCTAATTAGTAAATAAAATGATGAGGTATTGACCTGAATCAGTATATTTGACCAGAGATATTTCCAGAAGACATTTATGATGATTTCGGGGAATTTTCACTGTTCGTTGAAAATGCTAATTAACAATTTACTATCAGTGATGTATTTCGCATATTTGTGGGCAAATCATTTGGAATCACATTGGAGCATGTCTAATTATTATGCAAATGTGTGAGCTTCAATGTTTGTCTATATATGTCTAGAGAATAATATGCTAAATTTCGAAAGCAATTTCACCGAAATTCACTGATTTGCTGCACATATTTTTAGACTCTCGCAACAGATTTCAACAATGAGTATAATAGTTTTGCTCACCTAACGGTTGGTTGCTCCACAAAAATCCAATAGAAGTGAGTATAGAATTATATATATAATATACATATATATTGTTTATTTTTGGTGAACTATTATTTTTTTTCAGTCCCATCATAAAATTTCCTTGGAAATGTCTTAAAAAAATTCCCTTCAAATTTGAGCCTTAATATTAACATTAAGGACTGGACAAAGGCATGTAAAAATTTTCCATTGAAAATACACGAAAATCGTGATTTTTTTTCTTAAAATTTTTATAGCTCAGAGGCATTTTATGGCATCGCTTTGACTTTAGACACATATTCTTTAGAATTGAACACTCTACAAAAGTGCCCATTGCGACAAAGTTGAAACTCACACCGGCGAGGTAGTACGGGGCTCTAAACCTGACTTTTCCACGAAATTCGCATTTTTTTGTATATATCTCGTAAACAACAAGAACTATAGAAAAAATGTTCATGACAATATTGTATGAAATTTTTTTTGCTACCAGAAAGGTCCAAGGTCAAAATCGCTATCATTAATATTTCTCGAGATATTTGGCCTTTTAAGTAAGGCTTTATAGAATTTTCATAGACGATATGTAATAACAAGTAAGAAAGGGCTAAGTTCGGGTGTCACCGAACATTTTATACTCTCGCATGATAAAGTGATAATCGAGATCTCATTATCCGTCATTTACATATTTTTTTATTTTGCTGTAAAATTAATTAGAATCAAATTCTGATAGATTTACCGATATTTTCGGTGAAAAATTATGTTAGGTTAGGCACTGAGTTCTTCGTGTTTGACATCAGGGACCTTAAAAAGTTATAGTCCGATCACGACAATTTTTCCACAAGGGATACCTCAGCTCAAATACCGTATTTGTGTAAAGTTTTATTTCGCTATCATCATTAGTTCCTAATGTATATATTATACAGAGAAGGCATCAGATGGAATTCAAAATAGCGTTAAATTGGAAGAAGGCGTGGTTGTGACCCGATTTCACCCATATTTCGTACATGTCATCAGGGTGTTAAGAAAATATTATAAACCGAATTTCATTGAAATCGATGGAGTAGTTCCTGAGATATGGTTTTTGGTCCATGGTAGGCGACGGCACGCCCATTTTCAATTAAAAAAAAAACCTGGGTGCAGCTTTATTCCGTAAAATTTAGTGTTTCTGACGTTTTTTGTTAGTCGGTTAACGCACTTTTAGTGATTTTCAACATAACCTTTGTATGGGAGGTGGGCGTGGTTATTATCCGATGTATTCCATTTTTGAACTGATTTCCATGTACATCCTGAAGGAAACGACTCTATAGAGTTTGGTTGACATAGCTATAGCAGTTTCCGAGATATGTATAAAAAACTTAGTAGGGAGCGGGGTCACGCCCACTTTTCCAAAAAAATTACGTCAAAATATGCCCCTTCCTAAAACTATCCTTTGTGCCAAATTTCACTTTAATATCTTTATTTATGGCTTAGTTATGACACATTATAGGTTTTCGCTTTCCGCCATTTTGTGGGCGTGGCAGTTGACCGATTTTGCTCATCTTCGAACTTAACCTTCTTATGGAGCCAAGAAATATGTGTACCAAGTTTCATCATGATATCTCAATTTTTACTCAAGTTACAGCTTGCACGGACGGACGGACAGACAGACATCGGATTTCAACTCTACTCGTCACCCTGATCACTTTGGTATATATAACCCTATATCTAGCTCTTTTAGTTTTAGGACTTACAAACAACCGTTATGTGAACATAATACTCTCCTTAACAACTTTGTTGCGAGAGTATAAAAATGCTATGAAAATTCCATACAGACATATCAGGAAAAAGTCTCACGGTGTGATATCACACGATCTTGGTGACTAAAGAACCGGCGCGAAATGTGAAATTATCTGGTCTCCGGAATTTTCTCTTAATTAATAAATTGATTAATGCGATGTACTCGCCGATATCACGAGCTCCAATTTCAGACTGCATATAGTCAGTCGTCATGGCACGATAACGGTTGTAAGTGCGGGTTACGTTCTCACGGTCATCATCAAGAAATATGAAGCGATGATGCCACCGACTCACTAAGCACACCAAACTGTTGTTTTCTCTGAATAAAATGGCAGCCCTTGAATCTCTTCATGCTGCGCTTTGTCCCAAATGCGGTAATTTTGCTTGCGTTTAAATCTATTGATCCTTATTGCTGAACAAAATTTGGCACGAAAATGTCAGATCTTCTTGGAACTTTTCAAGAGCCCGATGCCGCTTTCGAAGGTTGAGCGGCTTCAATTCTTGTACAACCTGTGTTTTGTATACTTTTCATATTAAGATCTCGACGCAAAATACACCAAGTCGTTCCATACGTCAGAATATCTATTGGACTGGAGATTGTTTTTGGCCGAAAATGAATGTTATCGATCTATAAATTCTACCAGTCCTTATATACTAATTAGAATGTACTTGGTTATAGTAATATAGTTTTTACTAAATATATCAGCCAATGTGTGAGTTATGTTGAAAAAAATGACCGAAAATATGTTCTTCACTAGAAGTTAGTTTATTGTCAAAATCCTTTCTTCTGACCTGAATTATCACTCTATAGCTATGTACTCGTTACTTTATTTACTTTTACAATGAGTTTCGCATATGTTGCGGTCTCCCGATATCTGACCAATTTGGCACTTAGCTGACTAACGAAATCTAGATAAAGATATGTTTATACCCCATAATGTTGTATGAAATGCACCGGTGAAGGGTGTTATAGTTTCGTTCAAGTCAAATTTAACATTTTTTCTTGTTTTAATTTCCATTGGTTCGGTCCTTTATTCTTTAGTTTCAATATTTACATAAATACTTCATTAGTTATAAAGTAGCACAGAGTGAGAGATTTTGCAGTAAAGCCAGTTTTTTATAAATTGCAAGCATGCTTTATCTCATCCCCAAAGAACTTCGCTATATTTGGCAATAAATGCCGCATCTGCATAGTTGGTACGAGTATAGAACCTAAATGGCTGAATTGAGTTTCCGCATATTTTTAACTTAAGCTGTTTCAGGGAACCAATGTGGCTGCATATCTTCTAAATATAAATAAAATTCTGCCGAAATGCAAAATTCTAGCGAATTTGGAATAAGAAGGGGGAGAAAAAAAAAAAATTCTAGCGAATTTGGAATAAGAAGGAGGAGAAAAACATTTTATTCAGCCCAAGTGTCAGTGAACTTTTCCATTTTAGTACTGGCTGGGCTTTGAATATTTTATTGTTATTGATTTTCACTTACGAAAGAAGAGATGAAAGGCACGCAAGAGGAAAATTTTATTCACTGTGTATATAACTTTTAGGGATGAGAAGGTCGTCACGGCAAAAACAAAAAGATTGGAACGAAACACAATAAAAATGAAATCAAAGCGCGAATAAATTGATAGTCAAATAATTTATCACTTCAACACGTTGCGAGGAAGATGGCGACATTTTTGATGAAAAATTTGGTGCCGTTATGCAATTTTGGTCTTGATGTAAATACATATAAACAGCTGTCTGTGGATGAGACTTTGATTTAAGCAGTAATGTTGTTTAGGCATTTGATTGCTATTCAAGAATGAGAGAAAAAGAGAGGCCTTTCGCAATATATGTGGGGGTGAAAAGGAACACAAAACAGATTTTTACTTTAAGTACCATCATTTGTCAAACACCTCGGCACATTGTGTTAACTGCCGCCATGAAAAAAATATTGGATAAACAATCAAGTGAACTAGGCCATCCATCTCACACCAGGAAGCTTTAAACCACATAAGGTGCGAAGAGCACTAGAGGCTGAAAGTAGGAGACGTAAAGAGTTACTGCTTCAGTTCAGCTTAAGTCCATCAATATTTCAAACATAAAATATTTTGCATATTATTTTACTAGTTTAAAGCTTTTTATTTATGCTTGTGAATTAGGTTGTCTGTTATTTTCCAAATCTTGTTTTTTTTTTGTTTTTGCAAATATCCACTGAATTTTAGAATTTTTGCATAAGAAGATCTAACGTAAATAAGCTCCTTATTTTTAATTTAAGCCATAACTATATCATCGTACTTTTTCTATATATTCAGTTAAGTATTTCTTAATTTTTTGCTATACAATTTATAACTGAAAATAACTTTTAAAAATGATATTCTCTTAAAAAAATTTTCCGCTCTATAAAAATTTTTTTATGATTTTTTTCCATAACGAAATCCATTAAAAGTTATATTTAGTTGAATTTATGTAAATATCAATTGTACTCTATACAACAAGTATACATATAGTACACCATGTCGTATGAGCAACACATAATGGTTAAATGACTGGGTGAATGCTTAATACAGATGTATAATTTTAAGTGCGTATAACTTTCAAAGGAGTGGTTTTATGGAAAAATTATTCAGACCTTTCTTGTAGGACAGAGAATTCTGTATCACAAGAGCATATCTCCAAGGTTGTAGATTTACTTTTGAAAAGCGAAATATTAAAAATACCCAAGTCATATACATTTGAAAAGTAACATGGTGTAGGAACGGTTTAGTCAGGTTAATGCAGAACGCATTTGAAAAAAAAATTCAACTTGAGAAATAACAATCACCCTAGTGTGAATGCACACACTTGAAACTTACTTGGTCGGAGATTCAGAGGCAACACTTCAACAAACAAAGTTGTGTTTATAAAATGAAGAAATAAGTTACAACACATTATTCCAGGCATATGTTTTTGTATATTGAATAACAATTGTATTTAAGTTTTTCTTATTTGTATGCAAATCAAATGGATGTGGGGCTAGTGGAGATATTTATTTTGCCTAAAAGGCTGTTGAATAAGAAATTAAAAATTTTTCCAAACCGTTTCATGTGTGTATACGCAGAGTTTATGCAAATACATATATACAAATCACAGACACATTTTTTACTTAGTAATATTCAGTTCAGTTGAAGGGATTTAGAAATTTGCATATTTTTATATTTTTAACTAGTTTGAGATTCTAATACTATGGTGATTGTGTGTATATTTTGTTACTTTATGCTGCCATAATAAATGGACTACTTTGTTTGATGAGCGATCCAAATAGACGACGGACTTGAAATCAAAATACTCGTTTCAATTTAAAATTTTGTGGTGAGAAATCTGTTGATGGCAGCAGAAATCCTTTCAAATGTTTGGGAGTGGCAATAAATAAAGTTGTTAGATGGAAGTTATTTTTACATGTTTCGAGAAAGTGAAGATAAAGCAAACATTTTACCCTGCTGCAACATTCTAAATATGTTATTATTGCTTAAGGAAAATGTAAATTTGAATTTTAATTAAACTTTGTATAGTAGCTTGTATGTTCATCCAATTGATGACTCGAAGAGATATGCAGAGCAGAATCAGCCTAATAAGTGGCAACTGCAAGTCAACAATGGTAGAAATCAATATATATCATCTTCTTGTATTGAATATTAGCATTTTTAGAATTCAGTTCGTCTTTTTAACTTATACATTGGGACAAAAAAACACCCAGAAATTGTAAAGAAACTTCACGAGTAAAATGTATTTCAAAGAAATGACAACTCTCGCGAGTTCGTTCGAATGATTTTGCTAAATATTTGGGTATGAAACGAAGAGATAAAACAAAATTCACTGATTGAGCTGAATATCATCCCAAAAAGAGGTTATGAAAAGTGTTTTGAGGACTGGAAAATCGTAGGCATAAGTGTATGACATCTGATGGGGATTGCTTTGAAGACGATAAATAAATATTGATGAATATTTAAATATTTTGTGCTTTATTTATTTGTGTGTCATAATGTATAATAGAAAAGTACAAAATGTGTGAAAATAATCATAAATTCACAACCAATTCGCTTTTGCTTGATATGACCACCCTTTGCCTTAATTATGGCCTTGAGACGGCCAAAAAACGAATCGCAAGCTTCACGAATCTGACTTGTCGGTATTTTGGCCCACTCACGGACAATGGCTTTCTTCAGCATCTCGAGACTGGTGTATTTTATACTTACGGACCTTGCTCTCCAAAATGGCGCAGAGAGAATAATCCATTGGATTCGCATCTGGTGAATTCGAGAGCCATTGTGTGGTCGTAATGAAGTTCGGAACGTTGTTTTTCAGCTATTCTTGGTTCACTCGTGCTTTGTGAGACGGTGCTGAGTCTTGTTGAAACGTCCATGGTTTACCACTGAAATGTTTGTTTGCCCACGGCTTCAAAGCAGCCTCCAGAACACCTTTCCGATAATATGTCGCATTTACTTTGACGCCAGGCTCGATGAAAGCAATTAGAGAGCGCCCATCTGCGGTGACAGCGGCCCAAACCATTATTTGTGGCGGGTGCTGCCTCCTGGCGGCCAACCGATGACTTAGATTCTCGTATGCACGGTCGGTCAAGTGAGCCTTATCGTTTTGAGGGTTTACGAATTGCTCAATTGGAAACATTTTTTCGTCAGAAAACACAATGCAACTGCTTCGCGCTTTTAAGTTTTACTTGTTGCTGCTTCGGTGTGAGATCATGGGCTTGACCTTGAGCTCATTTTTCCATATGCCTCTGATGCTGCGGTCGGATATTTTCAGTTCTTTACCCATTTGATTGGCACTTCGTCGTGGATTTCGCTCAAGTCGCTTCTACACTTTCCGAACCATTTCGCGTGATGTTGCAGTCTTTTGATGTCCACCGCCATGGCGTTTTGCGATACTACCAGTACCGTTGTAACAAGTGATGGTGCCATAAACAAAAACTTTATTCACATTAAGGTGTTTGAGCTCACGAACAATTGCTGGCTGTGATTTTCCAGCTAAATATAAAGCAATCACACTATTACGTTTGAATTCCATCGCTGATCACTTTTTTTTGCGTTCACTTTTGGCAAAACGCTTTTGTACACTTGTGAACAATACTCCGAACTGTCATTCAGCAAATTTATAAACATCTGATTGCAGTGCGACAGCTGCGCGAACGGTGTGAAGCTGGTTAAACTTCGAGTGCCGGACCTTGTACATAAAAATGCGATTTTCGTGGAAAAATCAGGTTTAGAGCCCCGTACTACCTCGCCGGTGTGAGTTTCGACTTTGTCGCAATGGGCACTTTTGTAGAGTGTTCAATTCTGAGGAATATGTGTCTAAAGTCAAAGCGATGCCATAAAATGCCTCTGAGCTATAGAAATTTAAAGATAAAAAATCACAATAAATTTTCAATGGAAAATTTTTATATGCCTCTGTCCAGTTCTTAATGTTAATATTAAGGGCTCAAATTTTCAGGGAATTTTTTAGGGTATTTCCAAGGAAATTTCATGATGGGATTGGAAAAATGAAAAGTTACAAAAAAACACACCCTAATGTGCATATATAAAATTGTTTGCATTCCAATTCTTAGGTTGACGTTTTACGTCATAAAGTACTTCCTGGCTTTGATTCTTTGTTGCAAGAGTATAATATATTCGGTTGCACCCGGACTTACTTATCTCCTATTCTTACTTATTAATCTTAAATTTTAAATAATTTTATTTTTGAAGAGCTTTTTTCCTTTATTTGCTGAAAAATCCCTTCGTTAGGCTGTCACACTGGATGTAAAAAGTTATGGATATTGCTTTTTTCTGCACATAATTTGTCAATATTTAATTAAAAAATATATTTTTTCGAATTATTTATTCATTGGTTTTGTATTTTGTTAAAAATTAGAAATATGCGTGGAGAAGTAGTTTGTCGCAAATACTGAGCAGTAAGTTACTCATACGCCGCGGTGTTACTAAAATTGTTTTCCAGAAAGTAAAGGGAGATTAGCAACAATTTTCAATTTTTCCAAAACAATTTCTTACATAAAATTTTTGTTGTTTTTCCATTTTTCCAAAAATTTTTTTCTCACATTTTATAATACATTTGCTTGTTTTCCCTTTCTATTACAAACTCATTTTAAATTTCTATAAAAAAATTTTATTTCGATCACAGTTGCATAATTATTATTTTACAAGTTGCTGTTGGCATAAAATAATGACAAATTTTGTAACAACAAGCTATTCAATGAATTATTAGCTACGACTAAACTACTTTACTTAAACAAAAGCATATGTACATATATGTATGTTTTCAAGTGAAAACTATCAATAAACGCAATAATAATACTTAAATGCAGGAGCAAGCTAATTCCCACTCAATGGCTTAAAATCTTAATGTAAGCACCCAAACACTTGGCTGGGAACATTTACGCTCACACAACGCACGCACACATACAAATAAACATTGTGCTTGACAACACTAGCTTAGTGCTAGAGTGCTCAGCGGCTACTTGTGCGGCACTATGTGCTGTTACCCGCATTGTGCGCATTATGTGACAACGCCTTAAGCTCTATCAATGCGTCCGTTTCGCCCACACATGTGTGCTCGCCGGCGATAACTTCAGCTTCCTGCAATTGCATGCTACAGACATTGCTGCTGGTAGTATTTGTATTATAGTTGCTGCTGCTGCTGTTGTTGTTGTTGTTATTAGTTGCAATACCACTTTGAGTTTTTGAATCGAGGTTAGTTAGTTCTAATGACACGGCATTATCGTTGCGACCGATTTCGTGTGTAAAGACGTTGCTATTTGCTGTGGTTGTCGGCATTTTTGCCGCCACTGTGCTGCCTTCATTACCAGTTACGCCTCCGTGCAAATTGCTGCGTATTCGCATGGATGAGTTGGGTACACTGCTGGAACGTATTGAACTAACGCGTGTGTGCATGGACATTGTGCGCTCCGGCACATCCAGCAGCTTGTGTGTCTTGCAGAAGCATGTGGCAAAGCGCTTATTGAATTCACGCTTGAATTTCTCCTGTTAAATGTAAAGCATGAAAGAGTGTATGTTATTAAAGGATTTCACAATTCGATTTATCGATAATCGCGGGTTAGGTATTTTTTTTATTATGCATAAAGGCTTATTGTTATTAAAATACAAAAAGCAAGCCAACATTGACATAATATTGTAAAAATATGTATTTATTTTGAGTGTATTGCTAGTTTTTTATATTTGAGATGAGCATTAGATGTGTCTTTTATAGGCGTTGGAGCATCACTCAAACTTAATTTTATCGTTCGGTTACTTTTGACAGCCTGTTACCAGTCCTGTTACATTTCTGTGAAAAATGGAGTTAAGAGAAAAATGGAGAGCATAGATTCTGCTAACAAGATTCTGCTCCAGCACATGAGGCAAAACCACCCAGCAGGGGCAGAAATAGTTTCTGAAAGTCTTCTCAATCAATACTTGGAAGGATTTAGGTATTTCAATGAATGTTCTCAGTTGTCAAAGTAGGATCAATTGTTGGATCGATCTTTTAACCTAAGATACTTCATAGTTTTTTTTTTTCATTTTTTGAACTAACAATACTAATAATAATCATTATTCATTCGTTTTATAACCGAGCTAGAGCTTCTTATTACCAATCAACTAAGACTCTGGTGGAAAGGATGGAAAAGATATCGAATATGTCCAGTCAATTGAAGGTGGAATATGCTTTGAGATAGAGCTATTCAAGTATAAAAATTCATGAGGTCTCTTTTAGTGTGCTCGGTCGATACTTTAAGACATCGCGCAAGAATTGAATCTTACAAATTTTTATGGTTATTTTTTCTTGTAATATTGGCTAGTCGAAAAAGTCTTTTCGTATTTTGTTTTATATTTATAATGAACTATCATAAACCACATATGTATGTACCATTTGGGTTAACCACTTTTTGTCATTTTTCCGCTAGAGACGTTATTTCATCAGTGTACAACTCTTCTGGTTTTTCGACGAAAAACTGCGACAAGTTATTTTCACTTTACTCCATTAAAGGCGTTCTCCATTGTCCGAAACATATGGTAGTCCGATGGTGCAAGGTCAGGGCTATATGGTGGATGCATCAAAACTTCCCAGCCAAGCTCTCCCAGTTTTTGCTGAGTCATCAAAGATGTGTGTGATCTAGCATTGTTCAGATGGAAGACAATTCTGTTGATCAGTTCTGGCCATTTTTTTCGACTGTTTGCTTCAATCTCATCAGTTGTTGACAGTAAAATGTAGAATCAATCATTCGACCAGGCTGGAGGAGCTCATAGTGGATGATTTCTTTCCAATCCCACCATACACTCAGCATAAACTTTCGAGGCGTCAATCCTGTCTTTGCGACCATTTGTTGAGCTTTACCACGTTTGGACCATGATGTTTTTCGCACATTATTGTCATATTTGATTTACTTTTCGTCTCCTGTTACCATTCGCTTGAGAAAAAGTTCGAATTCATTTCATTTCAGCAAGAATCGCAGAAAAAAATTCGGTCTATTAAATTTTTCCCAGACAATTCATATGGTACCCATACGTCGAGCTTCTTTTGTAACCAGCTTTTGTTTTAATGGTTCAAAGCCGTTTGATGATGAATGTTAAGTTCCTTAGCGATGTCATGGCTTCTTATGTGACGGTTTTGGTCAATCGTTTCCATACTTTCATTGACTTTTTCAGCGATAGGTCGACCAGAGCGAGGTGATTCACATGAAAATTTCCAGAACGAAAGCGAGCGAACCATTGTTGTGCTACACGAACTGATACAGCATCGTCTCCGTTTCACAAATTTCATTGGTGGCTTTTGTGGCATTCTTTCTTTTTTATAACAAAAATTTCAATATATGTATCGCGAATTTTTTCATTATTTTCACTCATTTTTGAACAGCTGTAACTTTCTGCGAAATTAATTTTTTTTGGTTAAATGAAGCTTAAAATCTCATATTTTCAACAATATTGGTATGACACAATGTGATTGATAGCACTGGATATATACGACTTCAACCACAACTTTTAGAAAAAAAACGAAAAGACTTTTTCGACTACGCACGCAATTAAATAATTAATCTTAATTTACTCACATTATAAATTCCGTAAATGAACGGATTGTAACAGCTGTTGCTCATCGCCAGCCAATCGCAACAAAACCATATTATGTTGATGAAATGGTATTCATTTATTTCGGGGAACGTCACATACAAAATATTATACAATTGCAGCGGCAGCCAGCACAGACCGAAGACGACTACAACAATAATAAGCATTTTTATGACCTGTCAGCAGACGAACAAAACAAAAGAAATAAAGAAAATGAAGAAATACAGAAATTAGATTTTAACTAGATTAAGCGTGAAAATTTATGATAAATTGAAAAGAAACACGAAAAAGGAAATTAAACAAGAGAAAAAGTTCATAGAAGTTGTGATACCCTACACAGGTGCGTTTCTAATAACACAAATAGGCATAAAGAGATCTTTAACTTGACTTTGAGTGGTCAGTTTGTATTGCAGCTATATGCTGTAGCGGATCAATGTGAACAATTTATTCGGATACTGAATCATTGACTTTGACAATCGTGAGTAAAACTCTTCAAATAAAAAAGTTTTTCAGGTAAGGGCTTATTTTGATTGGTCAGTTAATATGGCAGCTAAATGCTATAGTAGTCTTATATCGGCGTTTCCAACAAATGAGCAGTTTTTCTTGGGAAGAAACTGAAGAGTGTGATGTTTCATATCGTTATTCCAAAACTTGAGCAACTCGTTGGCTTATATCGTATGGAGTTAGACGAAGTAGCAGACAAACAGATTGACGAACAAAGGTAAATAAACATCTGATAATTTATGTACAAATTTTAAAAGCTCTTTAATATTTCCTTCTGTGTGTTACTAATTTAATACACCATATTCAAGGTATAAGTATTTAACAACCGTAATATCGAAAACAAATAACAATATAAACACCCGTTGCAGGTCTTAAGCTAGCGGAAATCCTTCAGCTTTTGAGCTCTACATACACACACCCACACCTGCGCCCACACGCACACACAACTTTCACACACACGCACTCAAGGAAATGAAATCCACACAAATGTGTGGACTTTTCCGCTGACTTACTTTCTTTTTATTTCGCAGAAGTGTTATGTCGCGTGTATCCTGAGCATTGCCTGGCGCTCGTGTGCCCCACAACTTCACCGCCATTTGTATGTAGACAAAACTGATGACGCAAAACGGCACAAAGTACTGCATGAACACCAATGTGTAACGGTATGTTTGTAATTGCTTCTCGGAAAGGTTTTTATTCAAGCAAAATGGTCGGGTAACATTGAAAATAATGCCGTTTTCTGCAAAAAAAAACACATCGAAGAGAAGGTAGTGAGTAATATTAAAAATGTTGTTTTACAGGGTGGTTCTTTTACGTAGTTTTTTTTTAGAAAAATATCATTAATGCGACTCCGCAAGCGCTTTGCCACTAGATAGCCGAAAAAATGCTGCTTTAAATGCCGAAAGCTCTGCTGTCAGCGCTTTGTGGGGAAGATACAAGATACAAATCTTTCCTGAGCGGGAACTGCCGGTTGGTATTTATGCAATCAGAGGTTCTACTAGCATCACGCTTAATAAAACTTGCTGATATGAAAGTTTGCCAGTCAAGTTTGATAATCAGCCGCTGCAGTGTTATGAAATCGCCGCGAGCAGTGTTGACTGGAAATTTTAAGCAAAGCAGCCATTAATGATAGAAACCCTCAAGCGGAGTGGCAAGCACGCTATTTGCGTGAGGACAGAGTGTCAAAGCTATTAGCTAGTTTTTAACAAAATGTGCTAGTATGATATGCCATCATTAAATCTACTGAGGCTGTTACTTCAATGAAATCGTTGCCTAAACTAATCTTAATGGCTGCGCTACGTAATATTTCTGCTGCTTACATGTACATACGAGTACATCTCTGTATTGTTGTATTTAAAATTGAGTATTTTTTTAATTTTTTAAAATGCAATCACCACATAGACCACCCTGTTTAAGTATGTAAATAAAATGCAATATAAACACGTGCTTACCTCTGTAGCGCTCATGCTCCACTTCAACGCGAAATGCTATGGCACAGGGTGTGGCAAATAGAAATGCCGCCAGCCAAATGCCGATGAGTATTAATTTGGACACCCATTTTGTAGGTCGCGCCCTAAGCAATAATACAATACAAATAAATATTTATTATTAAATATAATAAAAGCATGCTGTGATATTATTAATAGAAGCTATAAATAAACGCGATATTCCCACGAACAATTTATGGATATATCGTTTTTCAGCAGAAGATATTTGATTGTTAATGGCTTTCCGTGAAAGTGCTTTGAATTAATATAAGAAACGCAAATTTATTTGCACAGTTTTGCCAACTTTTTGCGGCCAAGGAATTTAATTATCTTTTCAAGCTTAGTCACGTTATCTGAATTTTCGTGGAATAGTCACGTTTAAGCGACGGGAGATATGAAGGTGTCGGGAATTAATGGTAATCGTAATTTTGATAAATTCAAATATTAAAGCCAGCATACTTCACCTTAAATTTCAAATAGCAAATTTAAATAGATAATTTAGGATTTTGGTTGCCAACTTAATTTCCCTATTTCACAGAATAATTAACATTAAGATAACATGAGGTTGTTTCTACCGCTGAACAATCTTATGCTCTTCCCTTTTACCCCCAAAATATGTCGGCTGAACTTATTTAAAACTCACTCACCTGAGCGGATTTATAATGGCGCGATGTCTGTCGATGGCAATTGCGGTGAGCGTGAAAACTGACACGTTAACAGTTAATGCCTGTATAAACGGACAAAAACCACACATAAACCACGGCAGATTCCAGCGTTGCAATAAAGCGGCTTGAAACTGGAAAGGATAAAAACATTAAGTAAAATAAAGTCAAATTTAAGTAAACTAAATTAAATTTAAATAAATTACGCGAAAAAGTTGAAATAATTAATTTAAATTATATTAAATAAAATAAATTAAATTAAAATAAAATAAATTAAATTAAATTAAATTAAATTAAATAAATTAAATTAAATTAATTTAATTTAATTTAAATTAAACTAAATTGAATTAAATTAAATTAAAATAAATTAAATTAATTAAATTAAATTAATTTTAATTAAACTAAATTAAATTAAGTTAAATTAAAATAAATAAATTAAATTAGTTTAAACTAAAATAAATTGAATTAAATTAAAATAAATTAAATTAATTTAATTTAAATTAAATTAAATTAAATTAAGTTAAATTAAAATAAATAAATTAAATTAGTTTAAACTAAATTAAATTGAAATAAATTAAATTAAATTAAACTAAAATAAATTGAATTAAATCAAATTAAATTAAAATATGGTTAAACTAAATAAATTTAAATTAAACTAAATTGATTTAAACTAAATTAAAATAAAATAAATTAAATTAAATTAAATAAATTAAATTAAATTAAATTAAATTAAATTAAATTAAGTTAAATTAAAGTAAATAAATAAAATTAAAATAAGTTAAAGTAAATAAATTTAAATTAAATAAATTGAAATAAAATAAAATAAAATAAAATAAATTAATTAAATTAATTTAAACTAAATTAAATTAAATTAAATTTAAATAAACTAAATTAAATAAAAGTTTTAAATGAAAACACAAATGCTCAATACAAGAGTGACAGCTATATACTATAGTGACTCGATCTGAATAATTTCTTCGGAGATTTCACCATTGCATTAATCAATAACCCATACTGAATTTCGTATATATGTATCTCGTCAAAAATATATTCATACATTCGCAAGAGATATTATGCTAAATTATTAACTAACAGCTCAATGTTAATTGGAGTTAAAAGCATTTTAACATTCGAACAAAAGTCTTTTACCTGAAATGGTATACAAAATAAGCCGATGACTACATCCGCAAATGCCAAATTGGCTATGTACATGTTTGTAACGGTGCGCATTTGACGTGTTGTCACTACCACCCAAATAACCAGCGAGTTGCCGATAACTGCCAAAATACTTATAGTGCCATAGAAAATGGACAGTAACACCACGATGCCAGTGGGTGCCGAATAGAGACGCTCTGCGAGAGAATTCATAAATGAGAGATTTTAAAATTTTCTGACAACAATTGGCCTTACCAAATTCCGCTTCCTCGAGCACTTCGTCGACTGGCACTTGTACCACTGGGAACTCATCCATGCTGGGAGCAGCTAATGCCGCTAAGCTCTGCACCAATACTATGCGCGTGTTGCGTTTGTATTTATTTAACAAGAATCACATACACACGCGTGATTATGTATAAAATACATATGTACATTTGCGTTGTTATATTACTGCTGAGATATTGATTTGATAAATTGCTGTAAAAAGACGGTGAAGTATTTTGAGTGAATTTTTGTAAAGATTTTCTAAGGACTTTATTTCAAGCCACATCTTCAGTACGCAAATATGGTATGAAACAAAATGTATATTCATGGTGAATACAAATTCAAAGTAACATTCTGCTTTAAATAATTTTTACAAGCGATTTTATTGTGTTAATTTCAATTCTTTACAGAAACTAGCGATTCTCTCAATAAAAATCCTATTTGCTAGTAAACTTTCATTGTAGGTCCATGTTCTGATAAATTACAAAAAATTATTTTACATTATCTTAACATGAGTAGTAACAGAAAACTGCTGCGCCAGTCTAGAGAAGGTTTATGACAAATAGCGGTGACGTTAAGACCAGCATAAGGGTCAATCAGGCCCAGACCAGTAAAATATTAGTTATGACCAGATAATAAAACTTGAAATGCGAGACGAATCTTATTTGATTAGCCGTTAGCTATCTAATCACAAGGCTGAACCCTGGACTATCTTTCTGGGTACAAATCAAGCACGCCACAGGAAAGTCAGCGAAAATCACCTCCCAACTAGGCAGACTGATGGTCAACATTGGAGCGCTCATTAAAGAAAAAAGAAAGCAGGTATTGGCCAGAGTCCATCGCACCACAGCTCTGCGTGTTGTTTCAGCTTACCGAACAGTGTAAACTAACGCAATATTAGTCATAAACGATAATACCCCAATTGACCTTCTAGAAAAAAATTTGTGTTAGCTAAAGAAAGTACGTGAAAATAACAAGACCACGGCCAGACTTATAAGAGATTAAAACTTATAGAAAAGTCAACTTCTGTACAAAGCAGCATACTTCAAAAAGTACCTCCAAAAAATGGGAAAAGTTGAAGAGCCGTCATGCCAAAAGACTGCGGCGGTTCGCTGGAGGGACTTTTTTAGTGACCTGCAAGTGGCACATACGGTTGGTGTGACTACAACTTTGATAATATAATGATCATGTGCGAATAAAAAGAAAAGTAGGCCTACACAAGAGTTACGTCAGTGGTTGACCACTGGTCACTTCGAATAAGTTGTGCTAAATGGTTCGGACATAGCAACCCTGTTTAGGTCTTTTATCCATTACCAATACATACATATTTATTGCTCGTATTTCAGAAACTAAGAGACGAGTTCGCGTATATACCATTTGATCAAATTTGACTCGGACACGTTCATTTTTTACCATAAAAAAACTGAACATCAATTTACAATTCAAATTGTGATCTCCAATGGAATCGCCGCTAAGGAATCGCTGAAATTGTTGCAGAAGTGTTTTCAGTAGTTTACTATATCACATACACAAGAATTTGAGTATCACAAGGTATACAGTGAAGGTATTGAAGTCATTGAATTCATTGAAAACTTGCCTCATGCAATCGTCTATCTATCTCTGTTAATGGCGATAAGGAGATAGCAGAGGATCTCAACATCTATTATGGATTGACTAAGCCATTTAGGTTAATGTTTTGGTTATGAAAAATATTGAATCGTCGTGAAGAGCGTCGAGATTGAAAAAGAGATGTACATATGATTACCGAGGAGTCTACAAGATTGTAGATTCATCAAACGTATTATTGCTGGTGACAAAACGTGAGTTTATGGATATAATGTCGAATCTGCACAACAATCAAGCGAATGGCGACTGAAAAAGTAAAAATTCGCTGAAGGCCATCTCAACCGAGACTGATAACAAGTAAAGTGAGAGAAATTCGTTTAAATGTTGGCATTTTCAGCGACTTCGTTGAAGGCGATAATAAAGATTTTTATTAAAACATAAAAAATATTTTTTGCCAGTCATAGTCAAATTTGATCGTGTTTTATAATATAATAAAATGCTTCAATAATAATTTCTTGCACATTCATCGAAAGAATTCACACTTCTTTTATTATATTAAATTGCTAAAATATCAAATGTTCAGCTGTGACCGAACTAGCACCTTCCTTACTTGTTAAAAACGTTTTTCTGCTACTAAACATTCAAACATTGCATGCAAATTCTTGAACAACAATTCGAAATAG
The DNA here is from genome assembly GCF_023373825.1 of Bactrocera dorsalis. Taxonomy (NCBI): domain Eukaryota; kingdom Metazoa; phylum Arthropoda; class Insecta; order Diptera; family Tephritidae; genus Bactrocera; species Bactrocera dorsalis. Next base: position 12,975,901 of record NC_064307.1, on the reverse strand, counting down.
GCAAATACCACAGACAAATATTTATTTAATTCATTCCACAAATTTACAACGTATCTTGAAAATCTGTTGACTTTTGGTTTATTTATTAATTAGACTGTACTTAGCGAACCAACTTGGCCAGCAGCCTATGCAATTCCACCAACACACACACACATGCAGACAAGTAAACAAATTGGAAGGTTAGTGAATCTTGAGCAAATATAATTCACACATTTGTTTTTGTGGAAAAAAATTAAATAAATAAAAGCGCTGCAGCTATTCTATTTAACCGCAAGCGTGTTCTGTCAATAAGCGTGAACCATTTGTGCGCAATGGTGGAAGGTAAGTGGTGTTTAAATACAAATACAATCAAAAGGGCCGCTACGGAAATGAACTGAATTTTAAAGAAATTTATCTCCGCAGCTGTAGATATGTATGCGTGCTTGTGTGTGTAGATTTCCAATACGGTACACGCTCTAGCTTCTTAAAGGTCAAGTTCTCTCTTTGTGTGCCAAGTTGATTGCAAGCACACACACATACATACTTTGCGTGGCTCTAGAAAATCGATATTCCGTTGTTAGTAGTTGTATGGGTAAATACTTTAAGAGCATTACCATTAAATTGGGTTTTGTTCTAAGCAATTTCAGGTTGTACTAGTGATGCGCCAAAGTTCAGGAATTTCGCAGAAGCATTTACTTTTTAAGTCAAAGACAAGTGTTGTGTTACTTTTGGTCTTGAAAGGCTTAGAGACAGATTTTTACAAAACTTATTAGTTATTCGGTCGATATTTTATGTATAAAATATGATCTAACTGCCTAATAAATATGTATTTTTAGTCTTTTATTTTGCAGTGGGCAGATCCGTTGAGTGAATACTCTCCTTGCATAGCACAAGTGTCTGAAGATTAAAAAAAAATGTCTAGATCTCTGTTAAAGTCTGAAACTGAAAAACTAAGGAAGAGCTAAGTTGGGGTGCAACCAAATATTATCAGTATCAAAGACAGGGAAATATCTTCAGTTATTCACTTTAGGCACAAAGATGAACCGCTATTAGAAAAACAATCTCTCTCAATTTTATTAAGACAACTTACATAAATATTTGCCGCTGAATTCTGAGAAAAGTTCTCTGAGCATCATTTACTTGGGAGTGACCAGAAATGATTCTATTACAATTGGTTCAAGCTGCTCACGACATCCGGTCCTTGACCAAGTATTCTCTGGGTAGCCTAAGAACATCCGTTTGAAGGCGAGCTAAAGTGAAAAGGCGAAACATCCCCTCCACAGGATGGAGCGCTGGATTTGAGACCCGCCACGTATAAAACGCCTCCAATAAAAAAGTTTAAACAGTCTCGGATGAGAGACCCTCCTTTTGGTGACTACCATGGCAACCGAATTAAGAATAATGATTTGGGGGCATGCACCTAGAATGTCCGGTCCCTTAATTGGGAAAATGCCGCTGCTCAGCTGGTTGAACATCTCATAAATCATGCCATCACCGCTGTCCAAGAGGGATTGTGGCACTGTGGGATTTTGTGGTGTGAGAGAGACTCTGTCGCCAAGTATTGTCATTCAACCTGGTGGATGAACGTCTAGCCACAATCCCGCTTACGCCCCGATGGAAGAGAAGGACGATGTGACCAAAGATGCCTTCTTTCTATGAGAGCTTGGAGCGCACCTATGAGGACTGCCGCCGCAACAATGTCAAAATCGTGCTTGGCGTTTTTAACGCTAGGGTGAGCAAGAAAGGTATCTTTGGCACAACAGTCGATAAATTCAGCCTCCAGAGGAAACATTCCCAAAAGGGTTGATGCTGATCTATTTCTCCGGGACTCGTAATGCGGTTATCTGTAGTACTAGATTCCAGCATAGAAAAATTCACTAAACTATCTGGCTGTCTCCGGATCGAAAGACCACCAACCAGATCGATCATGTTGTGATAGACAGAAGACACATCTCTAGTGTTTTTTTATGTGCGTACGCTTCGAGATCCTAACATCGCCGTGGTCCGCACTATCTTGTTGCAGCCAAGATTCGCACCCGCCTCTGTGCAGCAAAAAACGCACGTCAACAAACACAAGGAAGGTTCGACGTCGAGAAGCTGCAATCACAACAGACAGCAGAACAATTTTTTTCTCCACTTGCATGCCTCCTCTCTGAGAGCACTCGCCAATAACTCGGTATAAGGGAAGTGTGGGACGACATTTCAATCTCCTTACATACAGCTGCAACCGAAACCATTGGCTTTCGGAAAATGCTAAAGAGCAGCTGGTACGATGAGGACCTCGCAACGTTACGATCGACCACAACACGTGCGGGATGGGATAGATACCGAGAGTTGAAGAGGGAAGCGAGACGCATTTGCAGACAGAAAGAGAAAGAGAGAGCAAAATGCGTGAGTATGAAGAGCTTGACAAGCTGGCTGACAGGGGTAATGCTCGAAAAATCTATAAAAAGATGCGGGGACTAACAGAAGGTTTCAATTCCGGAATATACTCTTGTAGAACCCCCAACGGTGATCTAGCGACTGATGCCCAGAGCATACTAAAATTATAAAGTGAGCGTTTCTCCAGCCTGCTGAATGGCAGTGAAAATATAACGCCAGAAGAAGGCGAACCCGATTCTCTAATCCATGACGATAGAGCAGACGTTCCATTGCCCGACTAAGGAAAAGTTCTAACAGCAATTACCTGTCTGAAGAACAACTAAGCGGAGGAGGCCGAAGTTGTTAAATCGACTATAACCGTGTCGCTGTGTCTTCCATCAGTAAACAGAAAGAATAATTGCTGTAGGACTTAACGAGATAAGTAAATTAAACTAAATGGAGCAGTCCGAGTCGAATTTGATCAGATAGTTTAGGTTGCTACGTATTTGAAACAGTCACTGCTTTGTCACAAAAAACATATATGTAAAATTCAGGCAAGTTATACCTTAAATTGTGACTAAAATTCTGTAGAGTGTAGTTCCTTTTATGAAAATCTATCAACGAAAATGCGCGCTTGAAATTTTCGCTGAAAGTACAAATCATAAATGTTTTACATGCAACATGACAAATAATTGAATTAGTTGATACTATTTTAGTATATGCTATAATTTGCTTTTGGAATGACCAGTGGATGCCACAGAGTTGCTACTGACAAGTAATTAATCACAAAAATGACTTTTTCCGCCGATTTGAGCTGCTAGTTTCCTTGCTCAAAGATATATTAATAACACGGAAATATTTGCCATAAAATTTTTCGCATAACACATGTATATACCGTTACATATACGAGTACATATGTTATTGGTTCCATGTAAAAATGTTTGCAATTATAATTCGCTGCCCGCGTTGATATTTTTGCAGTTTATATTTACGGTTATCGGAGGTTGATAACACGCTAATTGACGCGACTTTTACAAATACAGTACATACCTACATACATATGTTAATGTGTAGGTGAAATTTAATCAGACTGTGTGCGAAAACAATTAGCGCTAAATTCAATTGATATGAGAAATGTGCTCTTAGCAAAAATATTTTCAATTTAAAGCTGCGTTTATGTGAGCTAAATGTGGTTGCTGTGTGTTTGTGTGTGTGTTAGTAAAATTATGGTGTGAAAAGTTTTTGAGTTTTACTTTACACATGCTATCGCATGCGCCCATTCAAAGAAATTGCAAATGAAATATTTGTTGTATTCTGCATTTAATAAGAATTAAATTGCTATGCGTGTAGCTTTAAATTACATAGAAAGCAAAAATTAATTGTTGCTGCGTAGTTATTTGTTAGTTCTCGTGTAGTTTAAAACTTTTTGCCGTTAATTTAAATATAATAAATTCCATTTAAACTTTTCCACTTTTCATATATAATTTTCCGCTAAAATATACAATTCCAGAACTGAGCACAGTAAGTACCCGAAATCGTGCGTAAATTTATTAAAAATTACATGTTGGAAATTGTTAAAGTCTCGTTTTTTTGACGCTTTAAGCTTTTATTTGAAATAATGCACAGAACCACCGAAATAAAATTGTTATGAAAGAAAACAAGAAAAAACATTAACTTCGGTTGCACCGAAGCTAAATACCCTTCACATGTGCATTTCTGTTAGTAACTATCTGTTCAGTTTGTATGGCAGCTATATGCTATAGTAATCCGATCTGAACAATTTCTTCGGGGATTACATGTAAAGGGTGATTTTTTAAGAGCTTGATAACTTTTTTTAAAAAAAAAACGCATAAAATTTGCAAAATCTCATCGGTTCTTTATTTGAAACGTTAGATTGGTTCATGACATTTACTTTTTGAAGATAATTTCATTTAAATGTTGACCGCGGCTGCGTCTTAGGTGGTCCATTCGGAAAGTCCAATTTTGGGCAACTTTTTCGAGCATTTCGGCCGGAATAGCCCGAATTTCTTCGGAAATGTTGTCTTCCAAAGCTGGAATAGTTGCTGGCTTATTTCTGTAGACTTTAGACTTGACGTAGCCCCACAAAAAATAGTCTAAAGGCGTTAAATCGCATGATCTTGGTGGCCAACTTACGGGTCCATTTCTTGAGATGAATTGTTGTCCGAAGTTTTCCCTCAAAATGGCCATAGAATCGCGAGCTGTGTGGCATGTAGCGCCATCTTGTTGAAACCACATGTCAACCAAGTTCAGTTCTTCCATTTTTGGCAACAAAAAGTTTGTTAGCATCGAACGATAGCGATCGCCATTCACCGTAACGTTGCGTCCAACAGCATCTTTGAAAAAATATGGTCCAATGATTCCACCAGCGTACAAACCACACCAAACAGTGCATTTTTCGGGATGCATGGGCAGTTCTTGAACGGCTTCTGGTTGCTCTTCACCCCAAATGCGGCAATTTTGCTTATTTACGTAGCCATTCAACCAGAAATGAGCCTCATCGCTGAACAAAACACGCGCGCGAAACACATTTCGAACCGAACACTGATTTTGGTAATAAAATTCAATGATTTGCAAGCGTTGCTCGTTAGTAAGTCTATTCATGATGAAATGTCAAAGCATACTGAGCATCTTTCTCTTTGACACCATGTCTGAAATCCCACGTGATCTGTCAAATACTAATGCATGAAAATCCTAACCTCAAAAAAATCACCCGTTAGTTGTCATAGAAAATAATCTGTACCAAATTTGGTGAAGATACATTGTCAAATGTCAAAGTTTTCCATACAAGAACTTGATTCCGATCGTTCAGTTTATATGGCAGCTATACGTTTGCAAAATTTAAAAAGGATATCTTAAAAACTGAGGGACTAGTTCGTATATATACAGACGGACGGACGGACAGACAGACGGACATGGCTAAATCGACTCAGCTCAACATACTGATCATTTATATATATACTTTATAGGGTCTCCGATGCTTCCTTCTGGGTGTTTTAAACATCGTGACAATCTTAATATACCCTGTCCAGGGTATAAAAATACTTTAAAGTGATAAATTTTGTAGTTGTTATTATAGCGACAGAATTACGCCGAGTTGATAGTCCTTAGTCGGATAAAAATCCAGGTCCGTTCCGGTTACGTAGACCCGACTGTCGTGGGAGGAAAGATTTCGTGGTAATCCTTGCTTTCAGTAATTTTTGCGCTTGGTTGATATACCATTTGATCAAATTTGATTCGGACTAACCGTTTTTTTTTTAGATTACTGCAATAATTTTTGTGTTCGCGTGAAGCTTGTACTATATAAATTAACAAGTGTGCATTTGGTAGCTAATTCATGGGGAAAAAAATAGAACTACGAGTTTGTATACTCTTATTTTGGTTTCCAATGCAAGCACGGTTACGGAATCTTTGGAAGTATTAGAGATATTTTTCTAGGAGTATATGTACGTCAGTATATCAGGATTTAAGTTTAAAGTGAAGTTAATGGAGTCATCAAAAACTTGTTTAAAACGTGACATTCACCTACCTCGGTTGATGACAATTTCATCGAAAAATCGGTGATAGAGCAAAGAAACTCACGATCCCTTATGGTTTGACTTAAACTAGTACAAGGTGCTTTCCAAAGTAAACAGGACTTTTTGAATCTAGCACCCCCTGGTGGCGTCATCTATATGTCGACTAGTGTAACACACTCGTTCGACATGCTTTTGGACCGTGCAGAAAGCTGTATTGAAGCAGAAGAAGAAACTGTGTTTTTGAGTAGGTTGGTTTCTCGAGAAGTACTCAACCGATCTTCATGAAAGTTTACATGGATCTTGGAGATACAAATTTATTTTAAAAAAATGTCTCAAAATTTTACTGAAATTTTCTTTTTTTTTGTAAAAATGTCTGCCAAAAATCCAATTTTCAGTTTTTTCCTTTGTCCAAGTTCTAAGTTCAGGTTTTACTAAAACATATATTTTTTCACTTTAGATGATTCTGTAAGGAGTTATCCTGCCAACGCGGCGGCATTATTTTTGCGAGGGGTCACCGGAAATGGCGTCGCAGTGGTCGACTTTAAATTTTTTTTTCCAAAAATTGACAACGTAGCTACGAACCCTAGTCTGGTTCAAATTGCGTCAAATAGTAAACTGTTTCACAGTGAGTCAAGCCCACAATGAAAGCGGCTATGCTAATTTCTACAGCAATTACATGTATGCCCTTGCAAGAGGCTTTTCGCCCGCTACTTGACGAGTTATTCATAATTTCCAATACTCAAAAAATATTGCAGCCTCTTAGCTTCGTAAGCCAATACACTTAGATGAATTTTGTCTTTTATACGAACTTTGTGCTTAACCTCTGCCAAACGTATTTCTTTGTAATATACTCCCTATGACTGCAAATTCTACATTCACAAGCCATTTTTCATTATAAGGAATCCAGCATATAATGAAATACACAAACGCCAACAGAACTTTTGTTGTGCCTGAAGCCACTGGGTTGTAGCAGCAATATATTTCTGGGAAACCTTCATTAAACAGTCCAAAGCTATACACTTATAGGCTATGTTTCACGCTAAAGTTTCAGATGCCACTTCCTGGCAGAACCTTCTAATGCTTAGAAAGAACGTATATCTCGGTGTTATTGAACATTTTCTGCTTAAACAGAGTTTCATCTAAATAAAGCTTTTATGGAAAAACTAATAGTAAGCAGAATGCATACAACAGTGCACAAAACAAATATGAGCGGGTGTTACGATGAATTAAACGCTGGTGCCATATACACCATTCGGTCGAAAATAGCTAGAGTTCGTGGTACAGTTAGGGGTTTCACGGAAAGTTACTAGAAACCTTTTAGCTTTAGAGACTGTTTTGCAGTACTAATAACAGTTGTGTATTTATATAAATGTAAATAACGGGTGACCCAAGGAGAGATACTTTTTTCAATAGCCTTTTTTTGGCAGAACACACGTGAGTCATGTTAAGCTGTCATGTTATTTTTGGTTGGCATTTCATCATGGAAAGACTTGCGACTGTGCAACGTTTCCAAATAGTTTAACTTTATTATGGAAATTCTCATTTTTTAAAGAATCTGTTTCACGTGTTTGACTCAACATAATTGTCCTATTCAACACACTATTCGTAATACCATCGCCCATCTTGAGACCCAATATTTTTTATTGGATAATATTCGACTGAAAAGAGCACGTTCAGCCCGCAGTGAAGAAAATGTAGCAGCCGTAACTGAGAGTGATCACGAAGACCGTGGAGACTTGATTCGACGCCGTTCGCAGTAACTCGGTCAGTTTCTGTCGAGATTTTAAAACGTACGAAATGAAGCTTGGGCAATAACTGAAACTGTAAACTGAAACTGCAGCAACCTTGGTTGTTTGGTGTGGTTTGTGGGCCGTTGGAATTATCCGTTCATACAATAGTTCGTCAGAACCGTCTATTTGATTCCTGGAATTGAAGCTCGTGATCTCGGCGATATTTGGTTCCAACAAAACGGCGCCATTTCTAACAAATCGCACCAATCGATGGACTTATTGAGAGAATGCTTCGGTGAGCAGACCATTTCACGTTTTGGGCCTGTCGATTGGCTACCAAGATTGTGTGATGTTATACCGTAAGACCTTTTTCTGTGGGAATATGTAAAATCTAAAGTCTATACCAACAATCTCGTTTCGATTCAGGCTTTGAAGCTAAATATCATGCGTGTCATTAGCCAGTTAGCAGTCGAAATGCTCGAGCGAGCCATCGAAAATAGAACTCAAACGATGGCCCATCTAATACGTTGCCGCGGCTAACATTTGAAAGAGATAAACTTCACAACATAAATGCCGATGCTCTTTCAAATGATAATAAACTTTCCATATTAAATTTGAAGTTTCTGAGTTTTTCCTTGTAAAAAGGTGGGTAACCTAGAAATGGACATTTAATTTCACATAATTCCATAAACTGTTATTGAAAATTTGTTTTTGCTTTAAATTTCATATGACAACGATTTCTTATTTCATATTATTATGGTTATTATTTTTATTATATATTCACCGTTATCACTATTATTTCATAATTATCACTAATTTTATTATTTTGATTACCAATACCACATTATTCGATTAAAATTATTATTTTATTATAATTATTATTTTGATTAATTTAAAATCACCAATATAATTTGATGCAAAATTTTAAAATATGCATTTGGCCATCATTTTAACCAAAGAATAACATCAACTAATTTACAAATTAGCCAAAATATCGTACACAAGCACACATTGGCTTGTAGTTAACCACACTACTCAAACCCGCGAGTTTGAAAAGTTCCATTAACTGCCATGTTTGTGGATAATTATGCACATGCGGCAATGGCAAACTTTATGATGTGGAAATTAAACCAGTGCAACTGTTAAATTAAAATTTTCGGTTGAAAAAGCAAGCACAAAAACTTCTCACGATAATATTTTTCCTCTTTATAGTCACTCCTGCCGGGAGATTCATTACTTAATTACATGCTGTAACGTCACTCATACGCCATGTCATACGTTGAGATGCGTTTGGTTTCCGCCACTCTACACCACGCGTGCACTATAGTTTTTCCTCGACTGTTGTTTGGCTTATAGTTTGTGTTTTTTCGAGTTAGGAAATTTTGCGACAACAGCTTCGCTTGAAGCCCACTCAACGTGAAAGCGCCTTAACGACTAACATATCTGTGCAGCGAGCGCTTTGGCTCTAGCGCTGCCGGTGTTCGGGCAGCTGCTGCTATAGCCGCTGGCGCTAATACGATAAGCGTATTAGCAATGGACAAATTTGCCAACGTCAACTGCTGAAATTTGCTGTAAAATCGTTGGCCAGATGTTTTAGCACATGTGCGCACTTGACTTTCAGCGGCGGATTTCGCGTCTCTTGCGTCTCTCGCTTTGCTTGTGTGTGTGTGTGCGTGTGCGCACAAATATTGAAATTTGCAGTAAGCGCAATTGTATTAAAAAATCTTTATTTTCACAACCTTAATAGCATTTTTCAAAATGATAAACATAATTTTTTTTTAATTTTTTTTTCTTTTCGAAATTTGCGCCGCGTTTATGCGTTCGCTGTCCTCGCTCGCGTGTTAATTTATGATCGACAGTGAATTTTAATAAATTTAATGTTTGATGTTTCAATTTAAACGGAGAGATGATTGAACATTCCAGCAGCAGGAAAGTAATTACTTAATAAAAAGTATTTGAATTTAGAATTTATTTTGATTTTTTCCGCCTTTTAATTCAATTATTTTGCGGGTGGGTTATTTCTAAACTTGCATTTCCACGAACGGCATTTATGACTGCTTTGAAATGCTAAATAATTTTTATCTTGCTTCAATAATACTTAAAAATTTTCCATAACTGTCTGACTAAAAATGTTATAAAGGCAAGTATTACGAGTAAAATGTGGATGAAAAATTAGTATTACAGATACTGAATCAAATGGTATTCACTATTCGATTGAAAATAGAGAGAGTTCGTGGTAACAGTGATTGTTCCAAGGAAACTAGCGAGGTTTTCCATATGGACGATGCAAAAGTAGACCGATAGGAACAGAAAACGATGCCATATTTTTTCCGCTCTTTCAACATTTTTCCCTAATAAAGCTTGTCATTTTATTATGGAAAACATACAATCCAACTTAAGAGCGTTACGTTCCATTTATTGTCGACATAATCGTTCTGTTAGATCAATGGTTGAGCGTCTAATGGAAGATCTTGAGTTCTCAGCACAAAATGTTTCCGTGCAACAGGGCAAAGAAGTGACCTTTCGGTCGATATATTATATTATACATATTATTATTGATAAAGCAACAATCCACACATGCTCCATGAGTCATCATTGCCCCCCCTTCTTCTGTGATGATCAAGACCGGCTCGCTACAGTGAATGGGAATCGCTACCGCTTAATCATAACCGGACTTTGGCAATTCGTGGTACCAACAGGACGACTCCACAAGCCACAAAGCGAATGTCGCAATCGATTTATTGAAAACCAAGTTTGGCGAAGGTGCCATCTCACGAAATAGTCCAGTCAATTGGCCGCGTCGGTCGTGTAATTTGACGCCGTTAAACTAATTCCTGTGAGACTACGTCAAGTCTATGGTCTATGCCAACAAGCCAGCGACAATTAATGAACTTCGTACGAATTCCAGGTTGTTCAATAAGTTTTGTCGTTCGATAAGAGAGGGCGTTGCTACTAGGCCAACATTTTTTTGTTTTGTTGGTCACTTTTCATATGAACGTATGTGAAGTTTCATTTCAATCTGTCAATTGATTCTTTGTTTACAAACCATTTGGTGTCGCCATGTCACAGAATTTTTTTACAATGGAAAAAATTGAATATCGTGCAGTGATAAAATCTTATTTTTGGAAGGTATAGCACCAAAATAAATTCATAAACGAATGTTAAAAGTGTATAATGATTGTTCACCTACAATTAGAACAGGAGAAAGATGGGTTGCTGAATTTAAACGTGATCGTACAAGCCTTGAAGACGATTCACGTGAAGGACGTCCAAAAAGCGCATCAACACCAGAAATCAAAGCTAAAATAAAGGATATGGTTTTGGAAGATCGTTGATTGGCTAAGAGAGATTTAGTAGAGGCTTTACACATCTCATAAGGCAGTGCGAGCCATATTCGTATTTTAAGTAAAATTTTGGGTTGTAGAAGGCACAATGGGTGTTGTATTCGCTAACAATGGAACAAAAAGACATTCGAAAACGACTTTCCCGGAACATTTTAAAAAGGATAAAGTGGATTTTGTGCATCGATTCGTGACAATGAATGAGACTGGGGTCTATCACCATGATCCTGAATCAAAACAAGAGGCTGAAGAGTGGTGTGAACCTGGTTGTTCGGCTTCGAAACGACTCCGTGTCCTGAAAGCGGCCAAGAAGGTTATGGTGTCAGTTTTTTGGGATGTGTGAGGAATTTTGTTGGCGGATTATTTACAACCAGGCAAAAACTGGTAATTAGTTATGAATATTATTGCAATTTTTTGGACCAGTTGAAGGAAAAAATTTGTGAAAAAAGACCCGGTTTGCAGAAAAAGAAAATCCTTTTTCATCAGGAAAATACATCGTGTCACAAGCGCATTTTTGCAATGGCTAAAATCCATAAATTATAGGTCGAATTGTTGGAGCAGCCACCTTATTCACCAGATTTGGCCCCCAGCGACTTCCGTTTGTTTCCAGAACTCAAATAAATTTTATGCGTGTCAAGCGTTTTTATCAAATGAAGAGGTCATAATGGCTGTTGAATCGCATTTTGCAGACCTTCCGATTGCGCACTTCAGCGATGGTATAGTATAGTAAAATTAATGTTTTTATTGACAGTTTTTCTCATTGCTAATCTTCTCTCAGACCACAGTAGTATCAAATATTTTTGTATTTAACAATATTAATGTTTCAAGGTGTGTTCAAATCTGCTTTCCTATCAAGTTACGAAATTCTTAATGAAAATTTTGAATCCTTTGACATTCCAGTTAACTTTTCATATATTACATACATTTATTTTCAAAATTTGTGCAAATACCTAATCCGGATATCATCTCGCTAAAGTGTAAAAGCATTTCCGGCACAAGCAGGTTTATGCGCTTAGTGTAAGCATTCACAAAGTCACTGCACACATACGCAAACACGTTTGTTTATCTCTTTCAATGGCATACATATCGTCTGCTTTCGAGTGTCGTCATGTGTGAGTTTGGAGTTCACGAGCAACGACATATATGTATATTGCAATACACTACTTAAGCTTTGCAGCATTTTTGAAAATTTTACGTTTTTAGTAGACGCAAAGCAGCTGTGTGTGATATTCAGCATTTGAATATTACGTTACTAACACAGGTAAAATAAAACGTCATATTCATATGCTGTGAAGTAGATTTAAGCACTTTGCTGCTTCTGATTTTTCTCATATTTTTATCAAAAAGTACGAAATGGGGCAAATTGGTTGGTTGGTTGTATGCATACTGTATTTTAAAGCATACCTGCATGCAAAACACTATGAGTGTTCTATTTGAAAATTACTTTACGTATATTTTGTGCGCTGCAAAGCACGATTAGTTTTTCTTGCTTAGCAATGTAAAAATGTTAACTTTGGCTGCACCTAGCTATAATACCCTTCATATGTGCATTATTTATTGCTTGAAAGAGTATAAAAATATCTTTATTCTGTATTTGATCGGGCAGTACCCTGATCAAAAAATAAACCTTGCCAGGCTTCTTGAAATACCTCGTATCATGAAAGAGTTTTATAAACAAAAACTTGTAATTCATTCAGTTTGTATAGCAGCTCCGATATCGGCCATTCCGACACATGAACATCTTCTTGGCAAGGAAAGGACGTGTGCAAATTTTCAGAATAATAACATACTATACCGCAATCTCAACTACTCATGTAGCTCGCGGTTATACAATTGTATCGCCAAACGGTCAGGTGGACAGATGAACATGGTTTAATCGATTCAGCTCGTCATGCTGATCAATTGTGTTATATCCGACGTTTCCGTCTGAGTCTTACAAACTTCGTGACAAACTGTTCAGGGTATAATGAACTAACTTTCAATCTAATAAAAGACTGTTTTTGCTCATTGCACGAAGCAGTGCTGAGCTCTTTGCTGGGACGTGAAAGTGAAACTCAACAATGCTGAAATATTTACTGCATACATCTCTCTTTCGTTTGCTTTTGTTAATACACTATTACATATACATATATATGCAGCTGCGGCCAAATTGTGAGTAGTATGCAATCCTTAAAGAGGAACTGATAAAAGAGTATGCGATATCGCCTTCATAAAAAAAAATACTTCATACCATTAAAGACCGAACAGTAAGCAAAACAAATCGCAAACAGACTCATTCTTCAACTAACTTCAATGTTTTAAAAGAATATCAACAATTGTATGAGGAATTTCTGCGGTCAAAACTTTAGTAGTGTGTTACATTGAACTCGAAATCTTGACGAAAAAGTAGTAAAATATATATATTTTTTTCAATTTGTATTTTTTTCATGTCAAAGCAGTATTTAGTTGCGTTACCTTTATTTTTAAGTATTGCAGCACAGCGTCTTGGCTTTGAGTGAACAAGTTTTTGGCTTCTCTCGTTGTATATAGACTCCCATACGTTCTTCACAGCCTTCCATAGTTGCGTGTTGATGTCGCCTTATAACAGGCTACTGCTTTCTTGACAACCGTCCGTTCGATGGGGTTGATGTCTATGGACTGTGGCGGCCATTCCAATACTTTGAGTGTCCTCAAACCACCTTTTAGCACCTTAACTATTGTGCTTGGGATCGTTGTCGTTCTGGAAGTTCCAAACAAGCGGCATTTCTTCACTGGCATACGGCAGCATTGTTTTCTGGAGTATTGCGACATACGTATCACCATTCATGTTTTTCCTAATCCAATATATCGGTCCTATACCTTGCCAAGAAAAGCATGCCCAAACCAAGATCTTCAATATTTTACCGGTTTTGTTGTATATTTCGACTGGTAATCGGTATTGGGTGGACGTCTTACATATTGACCCTTCCGCCATATTTAATAAACTGCGATATGTCCGACCATAAAATGCTTCTTTGGCAAATCGAAGTCTTCTTTCAACATACGTTTTAGACAACACAGCACTTTTCTTGAATTTTGGGCACTCAGATCGTGATCGCTCATGGTTTCAATACTTGTAGCTACATTAAAGTGATCTTTTATCTCTCTCCAGTAGCCGTAAATTGTAACTGCTTTGGGTATCAGACAATGGAATTCTCTCACTGATATTGCTGGCTTCCTTCCACGCTTTTTTATTATTTGGTTGGTACCTGATAGCGTTACGTACCATTGCGGGGCTCATCCGCAATAATATTTGATATACGGTTTGCACTCAGAAATCAATTTTTTTTATCAGGGCGCACTTCTCGTGGCCCTTAGAAGACCCACTTTTGATGAAACATCTCAACTTATACCCAAGTTATTGCTTGCTTAGGCTGACCATCAGATCAGCGGGCATCTGTAATCGTCTCCTCTTATTGGTAATTTTGACACATATATATATATATATATATATATATATATACATAGTTACTAGTACATATCAATGAGTTTGAGAGTTAAATAAACTAAATTAACCACCCTGTATTTTACTCTGTAGCAACATGTTGCGAGAGTAAAGGCGTAAGTCTGTTGGTATGCGGTGAGCAGTTTGTTTCAGCTCGACAATTGGGAACGATTTGTTGTTCGAATTGAAACGATTTCAATTTTCTGTTTGCGATTTCTTTGCAGTATATTTGAATTCTCAAGCGTGATTGTTAACAATCCTTTTGGATCAGCGAAATCTGCATTATTCACATGGGTGGTTTTTCGCCAGTGCACAAGTGGCTGCTTTGCAAGAAATTAAATTTTTATTGTACATATACTAAAAGAATAAAATAAAAAAACGCTTTCTCTCTCCGAACCAATATCTGACCCTGCATTAGTTAGTTGGTCTTTAGTTTTCCGTACGTGGTTTTTGCGATTGGTTAGAAATAACACGACGGTTATATTCAGCGTGCGCTATTTTACTTTGAGCATGCTGTGCTGCAACACCAAATTTGAAATGTTGAAAGTTTCGCCGAATTCACTCTCATCCGTGGGTAAAAAAGTGAATATTTTTCCACACAATTTTCATTGCTTTTTCACTTTATTTCAACTTAAATTGAGATTAAAACTCACAACAGCGGGTGTTTAATTTCATAATGAGGTGAATACCACATTTGATGATTTCACGGAAGTTTAGATTATGCATTTTTCATGAGGAGGAGTAAAAGCATCCTCCGCCCGTCAAGCCAAGATAAAATATTAGTACTTTGTTGATCTCCTTTGCTTTGGAGCACAAAGAGTATCACGGATAAATTTTCATCTAGTCCCCACATATCGTTCATATACACAATGATATCGGCTATTCTAGTTAATTTTATGCTGTATATTATGCAAAAAATATAGTTTCCTGCAAAATACTGTCAAAAACTTTGTGTCAAGAGTATATGAGGGAAAGATAGCGAGCGGACATTACAACCTCGCACTAATTTCTCTCATTACAACCAAATATTTTATTCTTTTGCCAGGAAGACCTAATCAGTGTGCACTTTCCAGGTAATAAGGACGCGGTAAGTCCCAACTGTGGAGGGAGTAGTGCAGTAAATGTTCCTGAACACATTTCTACTGAGAATAAAATAGAATGGGCAAAATAGAATGGACCCATACAAATATCCCGATACTGACGGAACCACTCCAGCAATGCTGCAGAATGCACTCTGACTATCCATGTCATGGCTAAAGGCGAATTTTAGGGGATTCCTGAAGTGCACATACATAGCTGAACACAAACTAATAGAGAGAGGCCAGGGTAGTTTTCATACCGAAGGCAGATAGGAACCCCCCAACCTACTCAAAAGAGTTTAAGAGCAATATCGTCGGGACGACTACTGGCTGCAGGAGAACTTACATAAAGCACCTTCGGGCATAGCTCGATGGGCAGCCGACTACATGGCCCCACTTTTTAACTGAGAAAGAAGGTTCAAAGTAAACTTAGAAAAATACGGCTGTCGTAAAGGTATGTTAGCTACGCGCAACACTTTAAACATCTATACGGAAGGCTCGAAAATGGATGATGGAGTTGGTGTGGGAAAATACTGCTCAGAGTTAGGCAACAGGCAACCTTTTAAGTTGCCGGTCTACTGCAGTATATTTCGAGCTCAAGCCTTTGCTATTGCGAAAGCAGCGGAGCTGGCCTTTAATGCACCTGCAGCAATTCTAGAATTCGTAGACAGCCAAGCAGCAATCAAGCTGACAGATCGAGAAGACTGCAGAAAATGTTTAGAGCAGGGTATCAGGAGAACAAAAGAGTATCTCTTATGCACTTGTTCCGCATTAGCAAGACTACGCTGGAAGCATCTGGAGCCACAGTATGATACACTGTAGGAAGTATCGACAGTAAGGCCGCAGAGTTTGTTAAAATTTAAGTCACGCGCAGGCATCCTAAACGATGACTATTCCTCTTGGACTTTGCAAGTGGACTGCATCTGGTATCGTCAAATCATACATACATACATTCATAATGTCACCTCAAATTAAACTCAAATTGAAATTAACGTTTGGGAATTACGCATCCACATCGAATTTATATTAGCAAATGTCACATAAATACTACTCATACTCGTGCTTACTACCTGTTGCTAATTAGCCACCTAACAACAGCAAATATTAGGCACCCCCAATCACTATGTGCACCCACACTAAATTCTAACGGGTGATTTTTTTGAGGTTAGGATTTTCATGCATTAGTATTTGACAGATCACGTGGGATTTCAGACATGGTGTCAAAGAGAAAGATGCTCAGTATGCTTTGACATTTCATCATGAATAGACTTACTAACGAGCAACGCTTGCAAATCATTGAATTTTATTACCAAAATCAGTGTTCGGTTCGAAATGTGTTTATCGACAAATTTTGTTCAGCGATGAGGCTCATTTCTGGTTGAATGGCTACGTAAATAAGCAAAATTGCCGCATTTGGGGTGAAGAGCAACCAGAAGCCGTTCAAGAACTGCCCATGCATCCCGAAAAATGCACTGTTTGGTGTGGTTTGTACGCTGGTGGAATCATTGGACCGTATTTTTTCAAGATGCTGTTGGACGCAACGTTACGGTGAATGGCGATCGCTATCGTTCGATGCTAACAAACTTTTTGTTGCCAAAAATGGAAGAACTGAACTTGGTTGACATGTGGTTTCAACAAGATGGCGCTACATGCCACACAGCTCGCGATTCTATGGCCATTTTGAGGGAAAACTTCGGACAACAATTCATCTCAAGACTGGACCGTAAGTTTGGCCACCAAGATCATGCGATTTAACGCCTTTTAGACTATTTTTTGTGGGGCCTACGTCAAGTCTAAAGTCTACAGAAATAAGCCAGCAACTATTCCAGCTTTGGAAGACAACATTTCCGAAGAAATTCGGGCTATTCCGGCCGAAATGCTCGAAAAAGTTGCCCAAAATTGGACTTTCCGAATGGACCACCTAAGACGCAGCCGCGGTCAACATTTAAATGAAATTATCTTCAAAAAGTAAATGTCATGAACCAATCTAACGTTTCAAATAAAGAACCGATGAGATTTTGCAAATTTTATGCGTTTTTTTTTTAAAAAAAGTTATCAAGCTCTTAAAAAATCACCCTTTATGTAACAAAAATATGAACACTTATTTTGTTGGCGTCCTACGCACTCACGGTCCATTAAAGTGGTAAACATACACATATGTGTACAACAACATTGTAAATATGTACATACATTAAAAATAATATTATTTTTCTTACACCCACTTACCCACACCGGAGGGGGCAACAAAGTTAGCAAGCCATTGTGGCTTTATTGCAGCTAATAAACGTTGACAAGGCGGCTAAGTTTAGCTCTAATTTTGCTATGTGGTCACACGGGAGCGCCAATGCATGCCATGATGAGTAAATATGCGCAATTGTAAACACACGCACACTCATATCCATAGATAATGCCAATGTGTTTGTTTGCAAGTTGCCCCAAGCAAAACTGCGGCCAAATTAGCTGTTAGCGCCGCCATTCGCCGTAATACAAGCCACAAGCAAACTTGTCTGGCAAAGGCTAATTGCAAGCATATATGTATGTAGATGGCTTGCGACACATATACATATATACACACACGCACACAAACATGCATATGACATACTCGACTGAGCTGCCTATCTGCGTGGCATGCGAATTTTCCCGTGCTTGCAGATAAGCGCACGCAAAACGCTTTTTCAATTTATGATTTCTGGCCTAATATATTTTATTGGGACACGTGTATATCATATGCCACTCACTAATAATAATTTGGCTAGTTAGGAGTTATGATTGATAATACGTGCGAAATGGTAAGAATTCAAGTATATACGAGTAAATTATTAGTATAAATGGATGTGAAGCTTGTTAATGTGCCAGTTTTTGGGTCTTCCTTGATGTTTTTCGGATATACGTGCTTAAGTGTGTATTATAAATATATGTATATGCAGTTGAGTATATATAAATAGAAATGTATGTATAAACATACATACTTCACATCTATATTTATCCATATATATAATATATACATATATATATTGTAGTTATAAGTACCAGCAGATAAGACACATCTGAAGCTCTGTGGTTATTGCTGTGTTTAAGGTAAAGTGAATGTTTGGTAATTTAATTACAGTAATAGCTGTACGAGAAATAAGACCGCTAGCTAAAATTAAAGTGGATAACGAAAAGCGTTCAAGCGAAATGCTGCACTAACAAGTCTGATACACTAAAAAGCTACCAAAGCACTTAAAGCTGTGTTACCGGAAATCACGCTGAAAGTAAAATAGTCAAAAAATAAAATAAAATAAAATTCAGTAACATCAAATACTATAGCAGCTACAAACATTCGGAAAAGCAAGCAGCGTAGAAAGGTAGCTAACATGGAGTCCTAAAAGGACTTAATTTTGACAAGGAAGCAAGGAAAATGAACCCGAAATCGTCCCAAGCAAGCTTAATGGTACATGTATTTTATAGAAAATAAATCTAAATTAACACTTAGCACAAAATTGCGAGTACGCTTCATTCTACGCAATCGCATATTTAAACAAGAAAAAACGTTAACTTCGGCTGCACCGAAGCTGATATACCCTTCACAGGTGCATTTCTTTTAGTAACTATGTGTTAAGTTTGTATGGAAGCTATGTGATACAGTAAGCCAATATGAATAACTTCTGCGAAGAATATATTTTCACCTTAAGCAGTAATCCATGACCAATTTCGTGAATATATCTTGTCAAATGCGAAAGTTTTTCATACAAGAACTTGTATCCGATCGTTCAGTTAGTATGACAGCTATTTGTTATAGTGGTCCGATATCGGCCGTTCCGACAAATGAGCAGCTTCTTGAAGAGAAAATGACGTTTGCAAAATTTTAAAACGATATCTTAAAAACTAAGGGACTAACTTGTTCGTATATACACAGACAGATGGACAGACGAACGGACGGACATGGCTAAATCGACGCAGCTTGACATACTGATAATTTTTATATATACTTTATAGGGTCTCCGACGCTTCCTTCTGGGTGTTACGAACCTCGTGACAAACTTAATATACCCTGTTCAGGGTATGAAAAACCTTCATGGACGACGGTCATTAAAGAAAATTGTACTTCTTCTTCTTCTTAATTGGCGTAGACACCGCTTACGCGATTATAGCCGAGTTAACAACCGCGCGCCAGTCGTTTCTTCTTTTCGCTACGTGGCGCAAATTGGATATACCAAGCGAAGCCAGGTCCTTCTCCACTTGGCCCTTCCAACGGAGTGGAGGTCTTCCTCTTCCTCTGCTCCCCCCGGCGGATACTGCGTCGAATACTTTCAGAGCCGGAGTGTTTTCGTCCATCCGGACAACATGACCTAGCTAGCGTAGCCGCTGCCTTTTAATTCGCTGAACTATGTCAATGTCGTCGTATATCTCGTACAGCTCATCGTTCCATCGAATGCGATATTCGCCGTGGCCAACGCGCAAAGGACCATAAATCTTACGCAGAACTTTTCTTTCGAAAACTCGCAACGTCGACATATCCGTTATTGAGAGGTCGGAGAGGTCCTTTCCGATCCTGACGGAGCTTTTGATATTGCTCAACGTCTGTTTACACAGCCGTATTAGTTTTGCGGGGATACCAAATTCAGACATCGCGGCATAAAGACAGCTCCTTTTCGTGCTGTCGAAAGCAGCAGCGGAGAATGGAGTCATGTGTAGAAGTTCACGCAAGTGAGGAAAGTTCTCTGATCGCCATTCACTTGGGAATGGCCAGAAACGATTCTTTTACATATGACTCAAGCAGCTCACGACTTCCGGTCTTTGACTAAGTATCCTCTGGGCAGCCTAAGAACACCCGTTTGAAGGCGAGCTAAAGTGAGAAGGCGAAACATCCCCTGCATAGGGTTGTGCGCTGGGTTTGGGACCCACCACGTAAAAAACACTCCAATGAAAACGCAACAACAGCCTCGGATGAGAGAAGAAACTTGTACTATTTGTAGGAAAATAAATAGAACAAGTAAGGATGCGGTTAGTTCGGGTATAACCGAGCAGTTCATAGTCTTGAAACTTGCAAGGTTTGAAGCCAGGAAGTATTTTCAGTTGCCTAAGGCCTGTTAGTTATTTGGGGTATAGGGCGGTTTCGTTTTAATAATTTTAAGCACAAATAAGCTTTAAGATAACTCCCATATTGGTCGATGTATGCAGAATACTCGTATATGTCAACCAGAAGTTCCAAAATCTCTATATCAAATATATAAGGGTTAAGGGAAGTAATGACTCGATTCAACCCACTTGTAGTACACAGAAATACTACTATCAGGAAATGATTCTATCTGAAATATAATTACATATCCCACACATTGACCGACATTTTCGGTAAAAATTCAACTATAGGTACTAGGGTCCAAATATTCGGTACCGAGTGGCTTGAGCCGTTTTTGCTCGATTTCCGCAATTTTCAGTGATAAGGTGGAACATCTCAAATGCACCATTCCTTCAGTGTTCTGATATGTTAATTCATTCTTGAATTTCGTACCGGAAAGTGAAAGTTTCGAACGGAATATAAAATTGTGTTATATGGGAAGCAGGCGTGGCTGCAATATAAATGTGTTGCCACAGTTAAAATTGAAGTGAATGCAAGCTAGCTTAACTTAATATAAAGTGTACAAAGTGTAAAGCTTCAACCACTTGTTCGGCGTTCTATAGTTCTAAAGCATACCATATTAAACTTCAATAAATTTATTTCGTCTAATTGTTTCACCAGAAAACGTAAAATGGTAGCGATATCATCTCAAGCATGCTTGTATGGAGACAAACGCTATAATTCTATACCACTATTGATATATAGTATAAGCAATAACAACTTGCTATAAAAAAGCTCTGTGCAAAAGTTTTAGTTAAAATGAAAGCAAATGTTGGTTGAAAAGCTTTTCTGTAGTCCGATTGCAAAGCTCATGCAAACACAACAACCGGAAAAAGTTAAACAGCATATATATGACAAGTAGTATGTTCAGGTTAATTCAAAAAGCTTTGCTCTAACGAGTATTAGCAGCGAGTTGAGAGCAAAAGAAAGAAGCTTTTCGATACATGCGTGAATTTTAATGGTAGCTTTAATGCTGTTGGTGTTGGTTATTGGACAAAGAGAAACAGGTTTTACAGTGTTTTGATGCAGATGAACATCCAAATAATGTAAATTCTTCTTTTATACAGGGTGAATCAGAAGACCTAAGTATTTTTATAAGTGCATATTTTTTATAATTAAGGAAAAGTTGTTATATTACTATAACATTTTTGAAGAAATGTGGACCAATGATTCCACCGGACCACAAACCACACCGAACCATTATCTTTCTGGATGAAATGGCAGCTCTTGAATCTACTCAAGTTGTTCTCAGTCCGAAATGGGACAATTTAGCTTGTTTATATACCTATTGAGCCAAAAATGGGCTCGTAAACGTTCGGATCTTTTTAAAATTTTTCAAGAGCCCAAAGAGCCAAGCGATTTCGCTTGAGAAAACCGAGCGTCGCGTGAGTTGTTTTTTTTTTTACTTTTTATTTCAGAATCGCACTAGGTGTGTTTCTTAATAACTAACTAGACAGTAATTAGATAATTAGCTTTTAATTTCTGTATTAAATCACAACAGTTGCAATAAAAGTAGAATATATGCAGTTCTGTCAAAAAAGCAACCAATCTAAATTCTCTAATACAAAGCAAAAGTCAACGACTTCCATAAGTATTCTTGGTAATCATGGTTTTCCGTGAAAATTGTTAAAAGGTTAATGCGAAAATATAGTCTAAATATATCCGAATGCAATCCATACAGAAACTGAAAAAAAATTTATTCTCATCAAACAAAACATATAAAAACGCAATATGTATATCTAGTAAATAAATGTGCACGCATGTATACATGTAAATAACGAAAACTAAATTTCAATAAATTTTATTTTACATAAACATGGAAAAAACACATTCACATACATATGTATATTCTTATCAATGAGTGATTGTTAATTTTATTACCGCGAAGGGGATAGTAAAGTAATCTATACACACGTATGTTTGTAACTGTATACATATGTATTTGATGTAATTAAGTATTCCTGTTCGACATCAGGTTCATCAGGCAATCCAAATTCAGGCATAAGGGTATCACTTTCATTTGTCCACTCACCTACATAATTTCAAGCCACATACAACTATGATAGTCATGTATGAATATATACATATACTCGTATTGATGTGTAATTACACGTAGGGCGCATAAGTATATGGTATATGGTGGTATTGAGGGTTGGTAGGAAAACTTAAAATAAATACGAGTAACTTTTGTAATGGTGGGAAAATTTTAAAAACATATCCATTGCCAGTTATTGATTTCAGCGGTCGAATGAAGAGTTAAATGTGTGGCAATTGCCGCCACTTGAACTCGGTTATGAGAAAAAAAATTATTAAATGCATTTAGTGACAAAACGGTCATGCTACACGGTGGATGTATTAAATTTAAATTCCAAGAAAAGTGTTTGAAAATTGTTGCTTTAAAGTATTTGAAGAATGTATAGTACAAATAGTGTTAAAGGTATATAAACAGAAATGAAAATAAATCTAAACAGTTTTATGAAATTAGTTTAAATTTAATCAACAATCAGTTTTTAGCTGAGGCTTTTGTGACAGTATATTACATATATTTTATTATATAAATTTATAGTTGAGCTATTGTTGTACTACATATACATAAAACTAACAAAATCGCCACTGTAATTTACTCGAGTAAAAAACAGCCTTTTTCAACAATTTTTTTTCATATAAAAACGAAATATTTTATTAGGATTTTTTTTGTTACAAATATACATTATTAACAGTGAAATTCTGAAATTTTTGGAAAAAAATATTTTACACTCAGCCATTTGACACCATTTCCGGTTACCCTTCCGAGAAAAGATGCACCCGCGTTGGCAGTTTAACTCCTTACAGGATTACCTAAAATGAAAAATACATGTTAAAACCTTAACTTAGAACTTGAACGAAGAAAAAAACTGAAAATAGAAATTTTGTCAGACTCTTTTACAAAAAAAATGAAAATTTTAGTGAAAATTTCGCGAATTTTTTTTTTTCAAATAGTTGTAATTGGAAAAAAATCCTTCTTCCAAGTCTTTAAAAATTGTACCTCAAAGACCTGTGTAGAATTTCCTGAAGATGAGGTTGAGTAGTTCTCGAGAAATCTTGTCAACCGACTTCAAAAACACAATTTCAAGAAAAAACGCTTTTAGAGAGGGGACACTTAGCCTAGCTTGCTTGGAGCGCGTACAAGTTCTTAAAGCTATATCTCCGAAACTATTACTCAGATAAACCTGAAAATTTAGAGATGTGGTAAAATTTAATAAGATAATAAAAAAAATCGATATTTTGAATCGCGTAATACTTGTACACAACTAGATTTAACCCTTAAAATATACATGTAGGAGTATATATTCCATAACTTATCGTTCGCAAGATGTTATACATAATTTTGAGTAACACAAGTGGTGGTATTAGATAAATAAATGGGTAAAAATGTAAAAACAGTGGGGTTGTTTTAGAAGTGCTAGATCTACGAGATATGCCGAAGAAGAAAAATGCGAAAATTAAAAAAGAATAAGTAAAGAGCGAAAACGAGCAGAATTTAGCAAGGAAACAATTGATTTTTGATTTTGAAACATATCATATCACTTGAAAATTAATCAATCGAATTATTATTGCAATTCAAAAGAAAATAAACAGTTTTGCTTTCACGCAATGTTGCCATATAATGAGGTAACATTTCCTTCGATAAAATAATATGCTATTCATAAAACCTGGCACTTTTTTACGAAAAAGTTCCATTAAATTTTTTGTGCCGAATCAAATTTCTGCAGCGGAAACTTTCAGAAAGTTAAAAAAGGCCTTCGCTGACAGTTGTTTGTTGCCAGCAAGTGTCTTTGATTGTTAAACATTATTCAAAGAGGGTCGAGAACCCGTTGATGACAAACCACGTCCAGGACGGTCATCAACATCAACTGATGATCAACACGTCAATAAAACAAGAGAACGGATGCTTGAGAATCGACAATTAACAGTCCGAGATCTTACTGGTATCGTTGGAATATCGAGAGGATCAGTTAAAATCATTTCTAAAGATCATTTGGTCCTAAGAAGGTGAAACCGTGATCCAAAATTACTTAATTTTTTCGAAAGAATAGCGCCGCATTAACGCCTGGGAAACAATGCTATTCGACTAGCAGGATGTCACAAAACGTATTATTACTAGCGATGAGTCTTGGTTCTATGCTTTCGTTCCGAAATAATAACACCATCACTTTTGTGTCTCTTTTAACTATCACTTTTTGAAAATCGCCACAGACATTGCTACAGATTTCTAAATCCGAGTGAAATCATTTATGAGGAATGCTACCGACTAAAACTTATCAAATTGAGGGAAGCGATTGCCGAAATTTTTACTGGACACGAATCAATATTTTAACGACTTGATAACGCTCGAACTCATGTTGTAAGATCTGTTAAAAACTATTTGGAAACAGCTCATTTATCAATGAGTTTCTATAGTCTATCTATGTAATTCTGCTCATAATAGTTTAGGCTGTCTAACAACACAACACACTTAAATCCAACATTTGCTGAATTTAAATGTGTTGTTTCTCTTGCTTCTGTCAATTTATTTTTCTCGAATAATCACTTAATACATTTTCTTATTTTAGAAATACCCGACTCGGAAACCCACATCAACTCAGCAACCTCACTAACCGATTCGCTCAATGGCGTTGCCAGCGATGAGAATAAACACAGCAACGGTTGTGTTGCTAATAGTGCATTCAATACAAAAACAACAGCAATAGCGACAACCAATAGCGCTGAGCAAACCGCCAATAACACTGCACACCCACACAAAGAAACCGAAAACAATTTGGAGTGCAGCGTTGCAGCCACATCATGTGATGCTAATAAAAGCGCAGGAACGATAAAACCAACAACAATGACAAACATTTGCCACACACACAACTACAACACAACACCACATTGCAGTGAATCATTAGCTGCATTAAGCGCAACAACGCCAAGTGAAGCGGCAGCGACAGCAACAACCGCAGAGGAAAGCTCCATTGCAACAACAACACCAACACCAATTAGTGACTTTTATCAAAACGCCACCGTTCTTATCACCGGCGGCACCGGCTTCGTTGGCAAAGTGCTCACACAGAAGTTGTTGCGCGCTTTCGAGTTGCGCCGCATTTACATGCTCATCCGTTGCAAGGACAATATGTGTGTGGAGGAGCGACTGGAGAACTTCTTCAAAGAAACGGTAGTTGCAGCAAGATATCAACAAATTTCTATTTGGTGAGAGTTATTTGGTAAAATATATAACTTTACAGATTTTTGACACCATACGTGCGGAACAGCCGGAGCTTTTTCGTAAGGTGCATGCAGTTCGTGTGGACTACAGTGCCATTGATTTGGGCATTTCAGCGGAGGACAGAGAAATTTTATGTGATGAGGTTGAGGTAAGGGTTTTTACTACTGGTTTGATATTATATAGTTATATAGTTTTCGCAATTCGAATATTTGTTTTTGAAAATAACAACTATTCGAAGTCTACATATGATATTATGATGTGAGATGAGAGAAAATTCGTAATTTATAAATTCTTCAAAAGGTATTACTCCTTGGCCTCGGAAGACTTTTGCCAGCGTTTTTTCAATCCTCGAAATAGTTGCTTAAGACAATTTCACGTTTATGTAATGTCTTCAATTGAGTCAAAGGGTTTCCGCGGAGCGAAGAAGAATCAACGCAGTATGAGGCGGTGCATTACTTGGGTCAAAAAATCAAGAGTAGTCGGATAGCTTCGCGCAAACGATGCATAATACTCAAATATGGTAGTTTGGCCGGTCGAAAGGGATTCAACCATAATCGAAGAAAACTGTCAAGTACCCTTGAATTTTTTACCGTTTTTTTTTCGGCTTCGGCTCATCTTGGTTTTCGTAATCTGAAAGCATTGTTTGACAGGCTTCGGCTTTGGAACCAATCGTGCCTTAATTTTTCTTAGTTCCAAATGCTATTTCAAAATGGTTTTTACTGATCTTTCCGATATTCCAACGATGTCAGTAAGATCTCTGACTGTTAATCGTTGATTCTCAAGCAGCAGTTCCTTTATTGACGTGTTGATCATTAGTTGAAATTGTTGGCCGTCCTGGACGTGGTTTGTCGTTACCGGGTTCTCGACCTTCCCTGAGTAATTTGTGCCAATATATTTGTATATAGTTCCTCATTCCTTGTTTATCATAAGATTTTACCAAAACCAAAAAATGGTTCCTCAACCCAGTATTCATTTTTCAAATTGCCAAAATATGAAGTGTTCGTATGCATCCGAACTTATAGCTTCCTCCTTGTGATTCTTTTGTATTATCGATTAAGACACTTGAGAAATAGGAAATATTAGATATTTGAAAATTATTTACTTAGGGCTAGGACTTCTTGAAAAAAATTGTAATGATATTTTATCACTTTCTAGCATTCTTCTACTTCATTTCAGATCATTTTCAATGTTGTCGCTTCGGTAAAGTTCAATGAGAAACTCAGCGATGCAATTGACATCAATGTTTTGGGTACAAAAAAGATACTCGATTTATGCATGGAAATGAAGAAACTAAAGGTGAGTAGTTGAACCTTGGTCTCATTACAATTTAAGTTTGTTCCACTCAATTAAAGTTGCAATCGCAATTCTACAAAGTACTTCGATTCTAAGACATGCAAGTAACAGCTGGAGCGAGCTGATTGTTATGTTAGGAAGAAGTCAGTTCAGTTTTGAAAATGAGTTTACATTAGTACTTCTATAATTGAACGAATCTATACATATGTAGGTTCCCAAAACAGTACAACAATACAATAGCCTCACACTATGGGAGCGATTAAAATCAAATCACAGTCTTTCTCTCCTTTCTATGATTTATTATATCAAGGATTTTTTTTAAAGTATGCCTCGAAAATAATTTCTAATATTTTAAAAAATATAAAATAATTAACAAATACATATGTATATGTAATATTTGTTAAATATTTGTTTTCTTTTCAGTCACTAGTGCACATTTCAACGCTCTACTGCAATTGCAATCGGAAATACATCAAGGAGCGCGTATATGAAAATGATATTGGCTATGAAAAAATCATGCAGGTAATTGTCATGGGAATGTAAACTATTAATAAAAATAGAAAAACAATAAAAAATCAATAAATTGGGGAATTGAATAATTTTAATTGAATTTGTGCAAATCGAATCACATTTCATCATAAATTCTGCAAAACACTTGAACTCGTAAAAATATTACGAAAAAGTATGCGACACGTGACTAATTTTAATTGAAATATTTCAAGTGTTATTGAACAAATAGAGTTTTGTAGTTTTGTATGAAGGAATACATACAATTGTGTTCTAACATTTCATAACATTAATTTTTAACACTGTTCACGTGCTACATGAAATGATTTCGCGGACGCAAAACATATAATCTATTCCAGATATGTATTAAGCCTTGATAACATTGCTTTTGTAATATTAATGCAAATATTAAACGATTTAATTTCGACGAAATAAAAATTTAATAAAAATAATATTTTTTTTTTTTCATACATTGCAACTAGTTCAGATAAAAGCAAGGACTAACCAGCAACTGGAATATGACAGAATGTTTCATTTTATTAAAAAAAAATACAACATTGTAAAACATTTTATTCTACAATGCCTGCCTTTATACCATAGATCTTTCGCATCTTCGACGATGAGACGCTGGAAAAATTTCGTCATTGCCTGATCGGCGACATGCCCAATACATACACAATGACCAAAAAGTGCGCTGAGAATTTAGTTAATCATCGAGCTTTTTATATGCCAGCGGGTATTTTTCGTCCACCCATCGGTGAGTTTAATGTTATATTCAGTCTAAAAAAAAGTATGCCTTGCTTTGTTGGAAATTTTTATTTATGCAGTAGATATTACGGTTTTATTGACTTGGTACATAGGTATGTTGTTAAAAGGTATTAAGACCCTGCGGCTCATATAAATACATATATATGATATAGTATATTTCCCTCCTTCAACTAAGTCTTTCAGGCTATTTTGTTCTTTTAATTTAGAGGTGTTTTATCTACGTGAAGGGTCCCAAACCTTCTCGGAGCACAGGGGAGGGTACTCACTTTAGCTTCGCTATCAAAAGAACACTTGGTCTTATACAGGAAGGCGGGAGTTGCTTGAGCTATATAAAATAATCGTTTCTCACCACTCCCAAGTGTATAACGTTCAGAGAACTTTGCTTATTTTCGTGAACTTCTACACTGGCTTCATCCTCCAAAACAATTCGAGCTGCAGAATTTTCTACAAGATTATACCATATCCCTAATAATTAGTTCTACTTTCTCAAGATGGCACAAAGTAGTGATAGTGAACGAGGGCAAGCCGAAATATGTCTGATCATCGAACAGACAGTCATCGCACTCGCGACTAGACATGCACGTCACTGTTGATATAAAATTTAAAAAAGTTTAAACATCTGTTAAAGCTTTTAAACTGCGGCACAAATGTTAAAAGAAAATATTTAATACTTAGCCTTACACTTTGATGGCAACAAATTCTTTGTTGCACTTAATAAAGATACGAACTCAAAATCCTCTCGAAAAAGCTCGTGCATTTACACTTCAATGACATAAATGTCCCAGAGGACACATTTGTTCGAGATACGAAATCGCAAAGTGCACAAATGCGCAAATGCAAAGCTGCACAAAAGGCAAGCACAGTAGCTTGAGTACACGGATATTTGCCGCAATAAGGACAGAGTTTGGCTTTATCTGTAAATAGTTGTAGCTACACACCAAATCGACAAGGTAATGCACAACAAACTTCTTCAAACATAAACAGAGATAAACATATTCAAAGTTGCAACATTCCAAACAGACAAACAAAGCGCCAAATTTTGAGCACCGAGGAAGCTAAGTGAAGGCGGCAGAGGTGCAAAATGCAGTTTATAAATGTGTATATATTTGTAGTGACAAAAATCACTGATGCTTAAATAACGGTGCAGAGGGCAAGCGGTGCAGTCGAGAGCGTGCAATGACCGCCATTTTGCTGCTGCAGCTCGCCTCACACTGCCACAAGTTGCTTCCCCAGAGCGTTGTTAAACTATTTTATACTACTAAATGACAAAGAATATCAATAGATAAAGCAAGAAAATATTTGAATAGCAAAAAAGTAGAGAGTTGAAAGGAGAGCGCAAAGCTGTGGACTCCGGAGAAAAAAAAAAAACGATCAACTGAACTGTGCTTGAGCTGGCAAAGTCTGGTTTTGACTATCGCTATTGTTTACTACACTCTTGTTGTTAGCTGAAACTTTTTTAGAAAACGGAGATAAATATGTATGTACTTGTATATATGTTTGCATTAGGGTGTACGCTTGAAACGTTGAGAGTATCTTATGTCAGTCTAAGACAGATATTAAAAGTGAAAACGAGGGAAGTATTATTTAGTTCTCTTCCATGACTATAGAAGAATACTTCTAACATTCTTATTCTGTAAGGCAACTGTTGAACAGTTTACTGCTATATTAGTTTGTTGTATTACGTATCGCTACTGATCTCAGTATTGTGGAAAACGTAGGCAACATTCCATGATTCTTTATTTTTGAATAAGCCTTTAAAGCTCCTTAAATACAAGTGCCAATCGTCCCATATCAATATATGGTGGGGTGGTATCGTGGATCGCATGCTCAAAAGAAAACCGGAGTGAACAACCGGAACCGGAATAGATAAAAGCTACATCAGCAAAGCCTCAGGAGGTTATACCCGATATCTGGCCCATTTTCAAGTGAAGTAAGATGCAATGCTTGAATTACCGCTCATAATTTTAGGCTACTGGAGCCAGAATCGACGCCATTGCGGGAATGGTACTATATTCGTTTCACAGAATTCTAGGAAACATATAATATTCAAGAGCTTGAAAATCTGGCTATCCAAAATAAGCTCATAATACCTTATGTTATGAACAAATGGAACACCCTTGCAAGCTTGCATGCACTCCGTATATAAATATCACTTTAATTTTGTATACTGTACTCACACACACACGCATACATATATACATACATATGAGTGATACATACAAGTATTTGCAAACTCTTAGCAACACATTAATTCTCATTTATTTTCAGTTATGTCAACCTACAAGGATCCATTTCCCGGCTGGACTGATAATTTGTATGGGCCATCAGGTTTGTGCACTTGGTCGGCGCGCGGTCTAGTGCGCTGCATCTACGGTCGGGCTAACTGCAAGGCCAATATGGTGCCGGCAGATTACTGTGTCAATGCAATGATTGCCAGTGCATGGGACATAGCCAGAAGGTGAGTGGAGTGGGCGCGAAGAGCCAAGTTTCTGCTAAAGAGTTCGGTGCTTGCGAGTTGAAGAGCAAATAGTGGATTGTGGGTAGCAGTTTTCCACATACACCCATACACCCATACACCCACACGCGTTTTCGTACATTTTACATTCGTAAGCTGCTGTATGTGTATGTGCACGTGTGTGTGTGCCAACAAATTGGCTTCAGATTCTTGATTGCCTGTGTCGAAGTTTTGTAAGAAAATAAGAAAAATAGCAGAAAAAGAGCAACGAGTGAAATGAAGATACGATGTAGTTAAATAACAAAAACTCTGCAAAAACTGATAAGAAGTTTTAGTCAAAAGTGTTTGTGAACTAGTGGGCATTTTCCGTTGCATTAACTGTAAATAATAGTGTGAGCGCAACGAGGCTTACATGCACACATTCGAGACTCATTTGTATTCATTAGTTTATTAAAGTGTAATCTTTTGGGTAAACGTAGACGAAATGGAGACGACTTCATAGTAGAGAGACGACTCTACTTTCATAGTAGAAACAATTACGTTTAAAGAAAGTTTGCTCTTGTTTGGTTTAAATTTGAAAGTCATGTTGTGTTTGGTGGGTTCAATGAAAAATTTTATAGCTAAATTTTTTAATTTTTTTTGGCCAATAAATTCAAACAGTGTTTCCTGAGTGGAAGTTCAAGACATAAGAAACATGGCAAGAAATATGTAGAGGCAATTTTTTGACTGGAAATACACACGAGAACCCAAAAGTTGACAGCTGCAGCCGATTCATGTCTTAAATATGCCCAAGCTAGTAATTTCATTATCAAAAAAATCATGAAGAGATAGTTTTTAAGATTTCACTTTTTAAAGAGAGCGAGGGATAAAGAGTTAGATAGAAAGCGCGAATCAAACTCTTTTGGCACTCTCGTCCAAGTTTTTACGAAGAGCAGAATAACTGATAGTTTTTTAATTTATATGGTACTGTTATCTCGACATCAACTTCTTCTTTATTGGCGTAGACAAAGGTTACGGGGTCCTAATCGTATATAGATATCCGATATCAACAAATCCTAACAATAATACACAACTTGAAAAGTCTAAGAATCTGCGATGTCAGATATTCACTATGTAGTACTTTATATCAGCTGAGACTGGACTACTTACAAATTTTAGAAGAGAGATCAGAGTTCGTTTAAACTCCCACATATAAGAGAGAAGTTTATGCAGAATGTTCCTTTGTTTCGAATAATTTTTGACTTGTTTTATATCATACTATATATTTGAGCATGAAATAAGTCTCCAATAAGTTAACTTCAACTTTATCCAGTTTCGATAGTAAGTATAATTTTGAAAAACTAGCGAATCGAACAGGCAACTTGCTAAGACAATTAGAGATAAAATAACAAAAAACTATGCCAAGATATATGTACATATTACGGAGGGTGAAAAAAAGCTCGCATGGTACTCTGAAAAATAGGTACGTAGACACCTCTAAGAAAGTCTATCCAAGTATGAGCTTTTATTTGTAAGGTGAAGGTTCTCCGCCTTACAATTCTTTATTTTTTTCTTATTATTTGAAAAAAATATTTTTTAATGGATTTTGTGGAAATTTACTGGTTTACAAAATGGTTTCTATGTCTTTTGAAAAAAAACCGTTGAAGGGATATCGAACATGGGTTATGAGGTTTAGGAGTTTTAAAATCGATAATTTTTTTGTCTTATTAAACTTCGAAAATATGCCTCAAAATCTAGTTTAACTTACAACATACAATATGAGGCTCATTTTGATTCAATTTCCGATAATCACTTGATAATAAGATCTTCCGATCTGATATGAACTCGGCTCATCGTCCAGTAATCACTAAAAACTAATTTTTTTTTTAAGTTTTTAAGTTAAATGCCATTAAATCGCACCTCTCTTCCACACGATTTCAACTCAGTAGTAGGATGCTACTGCTGAGTACATATACCATATACACTATACTATACCATATACACAAGCTCGTAATATGCTCGGATACCAGTTGCTTACGAACACACATTCATGCATACATATGAACCCAAACAAATTGTCTTATGCGCGCTTACAGGATGTAACATGCAACAAATTAAGCTGCAACGTCTGCTATCAGTTAGTGAAATTTATAGCTACAACTGCCAAGTTGGTCCACACACAAACACACACACACATACCAATGCACTAACGTTAACATATGCACACATTTACAACAGCATTTACTTACGACAATTGGACATTTACCCTCGAGTAATTTCGCAACGCCATTGTCAGTGTTTAACCTTTGCAACATTTCTCTACTTTACTTCACTATTTACTCTATCTTCTCGTTGCTCGGACAGATTTTTATTGCGCAAAAGTGATACACAATCCAAGGAGGAATTACCTGTCTACAATTACATTTTCGATCGGAACAATTTAACATGGGGCCAATATATGCGCATGTCGCGTGAGGGATTTCACGAGCCATTTGACAAGGCATTGTGGTGAGTTTGATTGCACACAATAAGAAGCACACCCAACCAAAAGCAGTAAAATAACAAAAACAAAAACAAAAATAGAAATAAAGTGTATGTATAGCGAGTTGTAACTACAGTTATATATATGTATATATGTGTACATGTATGTATGTGTAAGTAGTATTATTTGTGCATTGGCGGTGCATTTCTTGTTTGAGCAGTGACATGTTGGCCATCTCTGTATTAGTGGTAGCGCTTAACAACAGTTTCTTTTTCTCTGTCCATTGTGAGCTGTCTGCCAAGTCAACTGCAAGTATGTAAGCTGGGTGGACAAATGGCGCAGATATTTTTCTGCTGAGAAGTCTAATGGTGGTGTGAAGATTTCTAGTTGGGATATAACATTTCTTGTCTTTCAACGTTTAGCTGAGGGGAAAAGTGTTGATGTTTAATGATTGCGAGATGTTTTAGCGCAATTTTGTTTTTGTATTAAAAATGCTGAAATAAAACTGAAAATCGATTGAAAATATTATTGAATTTTTAAAATATTTATTTAAATTGCTAATAACACCAAATTAGCAATTATTCCAAGAAAAAAAATATTGAAAAAGTGTGTTGCTTTTAATTCAAGGCTACGAAAAAATTAATTTGTATTTTTTTAACAAAAAAAAAAAAAAATCTTTGATAAATTAAAAAAAATAGTTTTTTGGAACATTTAATTTTTAGAATTTTTTTAAATTAAAAATGCATATTTGTAAGTTTACATATTATTATATTGGGTTATCTGTTATGAAATTTTCCTCAATAAACAGTCAATAAATAAACGATATCGATCTGAAATTTTGCATACGTGCTTTTCTCTTTGAAACGCTGCTAAGTTGTAGGAATCGCATATATTGGACCACTATAGCATATATCTGCCATACAAACTGACTGGTCAAAACCATGTTCTTGTATGGACAACTTTTTTATTTGACAAGATATCGTCATGAAATTTGGCACGAATTATTTTCGAAAGTATCACTATAATCTCTGCATATATTGTTAAGATCGCATCACTATACCATATAGCTGCCATACAAACTCACCAGTAAAATTTCCATAAAAAAGTTGTTATGCCCTTTTATGTTGTGAGAAATGCATTCCTTTATAATAACCTGTAAGAAATTATTCTACTAAAAAAATATCCTCAAAATACAAATATTTTATGTTCAGTTCCTAATCCATTGTGAACAGTTTACATACTGATTATTTAAAATATAAGTATATTTCAGAGTTCTTAAAAATATCACTGCAGGTAGCTTAGCTCATATTGAGTTACCAGAAACACTATTTATATATTCAAGCACAAAATTTCTATCGCACTCTCATGTAGTTGTATATATGTATATATAAATGCCTTACAATTCAGCATTGAAATTCAAAACAATTTTTTTATAAACACTTCTTTATGCATTTCATGCCTAACACTCTTAAACAAAAGCCCATATTTAATTCTAATACTTCAACTATTTTTCATGCATTCCCGTTTGGACGCTGCTGCATTTATGGCTTTGTTTAACTGCTGGTAAAAATAACCTAAATAACGGTATATGCATTTTATCTGCAATGCTGCTGTCGGTGAAAAAACACAACGAAAATCGCAAAACTGACTCAAAAACAATGCCGAAACAACGACACATTACAAATACAAATACAAATACTGAAACAAAAACAATTCAACAAATACCACTTTTATGCGGTGGCCATGGCGTATGAGCAACATTTAACCCACACACCGCATTGCCATCTATCTTCTATGCACTTACCTATGCGACCACGCCGCAATTATATATATGTGGCTGTGTGTGTGTATGTGCGTGTGTGTGTACACTTGTGTTTACAACGATTGTGCGGGTATTTCGGCCATTTAAATTGACTTGACCGCATTCGAACCATTCAACTGGCATCCATATGGTCACTACGTGCAATGGCCGTACATTTGGCTTTGTTCAAATTTTATTGTTGTCACAGGTGTTTCTCTTACGTTATAATTCCATCAAAGCCACTACATTATGCCGTTGCATTTTTCCTACACAATATACCGGCTTATATATTAGATTTCATTGCCTTGGTAACGGGACGAAAGCGCATGTAAGTATGAAGGCGGTGTGTGTGGAAGTGTGGCCTGAGCTCTGTTGTTTGTAAATTGTTTGCATTTGCATTTATTTATTTGTTTTTATGTTTGCGTAAAATTTGGGTTTATATTTATTATACTTACTTTAGCTGTTTTCAAATATTTACTCATTTTGTGGTAGCAAATATAAATATAATATTTTACGATTTAGCTATTTTTGTTAGTCCTTATTTTGGTTTACTATTTATATTCTCTATTATGAAATTAAGAAATATATTTGATATTCGCACCTCCTTCCTTGCATAAAATGAATAAAATATTTTTTGATATACCGTTAGGAAATGAGTAATGCTAAATAATCATTCGGAGTTCAATTTCCATGTTTAATCTAGTCCGCAGAGTTCATGTACCCTCTATTCTGGAATCGACTCTTTATAAAGAACAGTAGAGATCGTTTTTTAAATCACAAATCAATGGTTGCCTGAGGAATACCTTGATTAGTAAGGAGTAATTTACACGCTTCCATAACATTGGTTGGTTGATGGCAAGAAGCTTTGTCCAAGCATCAGTGTTGCAGCCAAGTAACAAGCTCATACACATTAACATTTAATAAGGGTTATGAATTAAAAACAGAAATGGATTTTAATTTACTTACGAGCCTCTATATTGAAGTCTCAATGAAAATAATCTTTTATAACTCTGAAAGTAATACGACTGAGCTGTGAATACTAGCTTAGCTATAAACGACTGTTTGCCAAAGATGGCGAAAGATCACATATATACTCAAACATTAAGTCATAAACTAGTTACGAATTCCGGTATTGAGATATGAACTTTCGAAAAAGATTCAATTTTCATTATTTTACTTGGATGACTAAATGTGTTAGTTCCAAAGGCGGCATATACGGGAAGGAAGTATTGCGCTGATCCTATTTCATGCCCTTTCAAGCAGCTTATGCAAGACCTTGCGAATGCATATCGAGCTCACACTGAGACAAGACGATGAAGCGCCTACCCGTTTCCATTCTTCAGCTAGTAAGACTGGAGTATCTGGCCCAGCGAGCTCATCAGTCTTACAGTTTCCTAAAATTTCGATGAAGTAACTCAATGCCGGAAATAAAAGGTCGAGACATTCCTTAACCAGTCTATCGCTACTTCTGGGTGGAAGGCACTGAAATGATCAGGAATCCTTGTACCGTACCTTCTTTCTATTGTTAAAAAAAATGGGTATGGCTTGTTGACCATATATGTTTTTGGGCAGACTCGTATCGTAGGTAACTTGATTTAGCTTAAATTTAAGTAAACTTAATATTTGAGTATAATCTATTTCGAAATATTTGAATTTTGTGCGAGAATTCGGCCTTCTAAAGAATATAGTTCTGTATAAGTATGAGTATAAGTATAAATACAGCTTAAGTATAAATATATGTATAAGTATAAGAATAAGTATAAGTATAAGTATAAGTATAAGTATAAGACATTTAAATCACAAAGATCATTCATATTTGTAAGCGCAACACATATAAACCATTTCCCTCAAAAACCACTTAAAATTTCATAAACATACCCACACATAATTATTTTATATCTATAAGCACCGTAATTACTCTCAAACATTACAACTCAACCACTTCACATTCTATTGTCTTTGGCGATTATTTACTGCTACCGTTGTGTGCGCTATTACTCAGCTATATAAAAGCTTATCGTAAAATCTCGCGCGTCATTTATATGATGTCTTGGTTTGGTCTGAAAGACTGGCGTTTCGCCCACAATAATATTGATGAATTGGATGCGATGCTTTGCAAGACACAAGAAAGGAATTTACTGCAATTCAATATGGCCACGATTAATTGGAGGGAATATTTTCGCTCATATCTGAGTGGTATACGGCGCTATTTCTTCAAGGATAATGATAATAAATTGCAGAAGCGGCGTGCATTTTATCGCAGGTACGACCAGCACTCTAACCATAATTTTGCTCATTTAAGTGTAGGTGTGTTTGTGTGCATGGGAGTGTGTGAGTGTGCAAGCATATAAAAACGTAAGTTAGGAATGTACTGCGGTTTTGTGTGTGAGAGAAAGAGATTTTATTTTTCTTTATCTTAAGTAGTTTTTAATTACTTTATGAGCATTCCAACTCACATTGGCTTTTGACCCGAAGTAAAGTAAGATGTGGCAATGCAATAAATATTATTGTGGTATTTTATTTTAAATGTGAGTTATTTTTTTTGAATTTCTGGTATTTATGAACAGATTTTGTAGTTTGTTGAGGAGTAGCTTTATGAAAAAAATTTGAAGCATTCGCTGATTGAACTTGCATAAATACCACACTTACTTAGCTTAAGCAGGAAGATACTTGAAAATAATCGCATTTGTACTTAGTACTCTCATTTCTCCTTTCACAGGCTACAAATCTTGCATCAGCTACTCAAAACTACTTTTGGACTTGCCCTAATTG
The DNA here is from genome assembly GCF_023373825.1 of Bactrocera dorsalis. Classification (NCBI taxonomy): domain Eukaryota; kingdom Metazoa; phylum Arthropoda; class Insecta; order Diptera; family Tephritidae; genus Bactrocera; species Bactrocera dorsalis. The sequence goes on along the minus strand of NC_064307.1, from coordinate 12,938,009 downwards.
CATGCTTTTTGAAGATGTACTTCAAAATTTTTAAGATTATACCGAAAATTGCATTTTAACTGGCGAAATGCTGAGTAGAATACACTTTCACTTAAATCGTAGCAGAGCAGGAGCTGAGGCATAAAATTCATTTTCGTTTTTCATCATACATACATATGTACTTAGAGTAATATGGGCGAAGTGAAAGTTTTGTAGTCAACAAGCATTAGTTTCTTCAGTAGATCATAGGTATATAAATGCGAGTTTATGTGTGAGACCAATGAAATAAATAAGAAGTATTTAAAATGAAATTGAAGTTGAGAGTTTTATTTCTGGAATAATTTCAACGGATACCAAGAAAAATGGTTATCAGACGATTTTATTTCTTAAATTAATTATTTACGTTTCGGCATTTTTTTTAATATGGTAATATTTGTCACACAATTTGTGAACATGATTTCTCAAAATGAAGTTGCTTTAGTCTGATTATTATCAACACCTTTGCTCTCATATGACCTTAACAAAGGTTCAGTTAAATCAACCGATGTGTAAATAGTATACAATGTATGCAGAAAATATAAATTCATCTCATGAGCTCATTAGTTATTTCACTTTAGGATAAACAGAACCTTCTAAAGAAAGATTGTTATGGCTCCAAGTTACCCAACTGAAAACAAGTCTGTCGATGATGGATTGATTTGAGAAAACATAATCTACAGAATGTACTTTACAGAAATTGTATTTTGATTAACATTATTGGTACTGGAATGGAGAATCTCTCAGAATCTTTAAAACGTATTATTTAAATTAAGGTTTTCAGGGATGAGGCCCATCTTCTGAAACATCTTTTTATATCGCTTTTTGAAATTAAAGTTTGTATATATTTTTACGCTAAAATCTGTACATTTAATTTTTTCCATTAAAAGTATTGTTGTAAGTAAACAAACAAGCACATTCTACATAAGAAACTGAAAATCAGCAGTCTTAAATAATGACGTAACGCTTAGCAAAAGTAATCAAATTCAATTTCATATGTAGCAACGTTTCCTGCTGCATTTAACAGAATTCACATTAATCACTTCCCACTTCACAAGTGATTTTCTCTTCTTGTTTTACTGGCAGTCTTAGGTAATTAATGGAATTTAAAGACATAGAAAAAGTCGCTTATGTTTATGAAAATCTTGAGTGCAATACGACAAAACCTTTCAGACTAATGATAAAGCTATATATGTATAATTAGAGTCGAGAATTTCTTGTGAAACTTTGCGTTAAGTTGTTTGTGCGCTCTTTTGCATTTTTGCAATAAAACTTCTATAACCTACTACTTGTTGTTAGTTAAACATTTTTTACATCAAAATTCCTTTTGAATTTCATTAAAATTTCTAACAGTTTTGCGGTTACTTTATGCTATCCAGCTTCAGTGAAACTCGTAGTTGTAGTAGAATTTCAAAATTCAATTTCTATAAGCTCAGACTTAACAAATATAAAAGCCCGATATTTTTAAAATTAATTTAAAATTAATATTCGCCATTGTACTGTGCTAATCTACCATTTCATCTACACATTATACCATAATCAGTTTACTAAGTAGCATGCATTAATATTTTATAATGATTTTTCACTTCAAAATTAGGTCCACTCACCGCATTAGTCAGCGGTTTACATTACAGAGAAAGTCACTAATTGTTTATAAATACCATTTCCGTTGAATAAAATGACCAAAATTTAATTATGCAATTTACCGCATCAAATCAATACAAATGACAGGAAGTTACTGTAAAAACAAGTTAAATTGTAACTGGTTTTTGTTATGGGTGCATTATGTTGTTATACAGGAGCGGAGTCACTGCGATGGCGGGAATGAAGTGAAAAGGATCAAAATTTTGTTAAAAGTGTTCATTTTTTTTCGTTAGTTATAAAAAATCGTTATTAATATTCTGAAAAACTGAAGTTTTAGTTAGCAAAATATCATAAAATGTTTAAAATGTCTTGAAAAATTATTAAAAATTTTACAAAACATTTTTGTTCAAAAAATGTGTTTTAATTTCTGTAAAGTTCTAATACTGAGTAATAATAAATCTGTAATTATTATATCCTTACTCACAGCGCCCCTGCTTCACTTCCACGAGTACGCGTAAATATATAGATCATTAAATGTGTGGCAATCGGCAAATAAATATATGCGCTTGCATTTATATTTGCACAAAAAACTGGAAATTCACTCTATTTTATTTACAAATGCCATATTTCATTATCGCTCTTTTCACCGGCATTCATTAATTTGAAATAATAATAATAATGTATTTTGTGGTGGAGCAGGTTAACGCGTTGGCAAATTGGGCCAATAACTATAATTAATCATGGCATAGTTTGCGGCGTGCGAACACGCGCACATACACGCACACAAGCACATACCATAAATAACAACAAATAATGAATCGTACGTGCTTCGCAATTGTTCGCAATTCCAGCAATTAAGTGTTAGCAATTAAGCGGTAACTTAAACAATAGCACAATTTGTATGAATTCACTTTTTTTTTTGCTGCCGCGGTTATTTATACAGTTATTTGTTTACATATACTTATGCATGGTAAGTGATTGATAAATTTAACTTTCCTCAAATATATAAATCAATCGGCAGTTTTGATGTCTCAGTCAGTTCCCAGGAACCCTTTGGAGTGTAATATTTACCAAATTAGAAGTTTATTATTAGTTTTTAAGGTTTTTAGTACTAAAATGTAACGCTTCAGCACATTCTATGTATTAAATAGAAGTATTTTTATTTTTGCGAAAAAATGCTTTGAGGCTTTTTTAAAAATGTTAAAGTAAAATACAACCGTTAATAACTAAGAAAAGGCCATAAAAATAATAATATAATAGAAACTAAAAAATGTAAATTTTTTTTCGAGGTGAATGGAATATTTTATTATAAATACGTTGGGTTGGATGGATAGACCAAGACATGTTTGCTATACCAATGATTTGGATCGAATCAACGGATCATGTAAGTGATTGTTATTTTTGTGTGAGACAAACGAAAGGCACTAAAAGCAAGTCCAAACACATCACCTAGTATACAAACTTGTTTCCGGCTAACAAGCTTACATAGTGCCGAACTGCCAGTGTCAAAGCATCCAAATGTATATCTGAAAGAGAAAAAGAGCTCAGAGAGGTAAAAATTAAAGAGGAAATGATTGTAGGTTACAATTCGGCAGATGAAATAGGATAAGAGCTTTGAAGCAAAATTGAATAATCAGGAAAAACTTGCCTTGAAATATGTTGAGATCATTGCCCAAAATTTTGAAGGAAATCATAGATGGGAAAATTATGAAGACTTAATAATTGAACTTATAATGTAAAATAATGTTATTAAGCTGTGAGGTGTCGTATGTCCTCAAAAATGCAAAGACTCCGCCATCTCATCTGTATTTCTTAATGAAAAATTTGGTTGCTCTGTGTGACGATCAAGGCATGAGTTTTTACCAGGACTTTCCTTAAGGTAGAAGCGCTAACGAAGGAAATGGAACGCAGGAATGCTAGGAAATTATTGCTGGAGACTCAAAATAACCTTCCAGAAGCCAAATAATCACGAAAATCAATCACTGTTTTTTACTTATTCTTACGAACCACATACGGTTTATGTTGGTATATTATTTTCTGGTAGTTATACAAGTATGAAACATCACTTAAACCTGCTGTGGAAATTCGAAACAACCATTTTTATATCACACTTCAATAGCCCATCCCTTTAAGAATAACTTTATAAAATTTTACATTAAACGCTCAAAGAGTTTTGAGTTATAGCCTACTAAATTATAGTCCGCTCAGTTTGATCAGCTCCATCATTTTATATTTTAACGCGATTTTCTCAAAACCATAATTTTGTAATTTGCTGCAGGGATTACTCGGAGGGAGGTGTTCCTATCACTATCAAATTTTCACTGCTTGTTCTGTATATTGGTCTCCATACAAGCAACTATTTAGTTTGGTTTGATTAAAAATCAAATTTTGGTAGGCCAAAAACGAGTTAGATGTAGGGTACAACTTTTTTTAAACGTCGCTATTTGTAAATTTTTAATATGGAACATAGGGTCCTTGTAAAGGCAATGTCTTTAGGATATTATTTTTTCAGTTTCTTCCTCGGTGAAAGTCAAAATACTGCAGCATTTATCCAAAAAATCATCTTTTTTAGAAGATGATACTATTTGTGTCTCTTAAATGAATTTAGAGAGTTCTTGTACTTGCAATTATATCGAACATAACCATTACAATGTTATCTAAAATTCCTGTTCAAAATCATCGTGTGAGTTGGTAGAACGCTGTGGGATATCCAATAAAAAAAAATTAATTTGTAACTTGTGTCCATGGGTTATGCGCGCTTCTCTAGTTAATTTAAGTTTGAATATATATAACATTCTTTCCAACGATAAGAACGGAGCAACGAACTCTTGAATTTTCAATAGAAGTCACATTTCATACAATATAACAGTTTTTTGTTATGGATAAAATTGCTTGAATTATGATCCTCTCGATGACGGTTTGCCTCTTATGGTATTTCTGGCTTTGATTCCTGCAAGAGTATAAAATGTTCGGTTGCATCCGAACTTAGCCCTTCTGCACTTGTTTTTCTATTTGTTTTGTATTCGCATTTGTTTGATGCTTAGAGTTTCTCATTTTACCATTCGATTATCGCACAAAGAGTTATCAGTTTCCGTTTCATGTGGCACCCATTATTGACACTTGGTTTACAGACATAGAGCGCATATGTATAGAATTAGATATGTATGTATATGTGCAATAAATTTGTTTATACCAAGTAGGCATTACAAATTGTTTACCTGTGAGATCTGCTTTTGTTTATTGAACGCCAATGCCAGTGGCAAAGCACGTGCCGTTTAACTAAAAATGCATTTTCGATATCGAAACAGTGCGCATGCACAGAGAGTGAAGAGCATAATTGAGTATTTGAGATGACTTCCATGCAAGAGTTATGAGAGCGGTTTGCTTAAGATTTTCAGCGAGAGTTTAGCACCGATTTATGGCTATAATTTATTTTTTATAGCAAAGAAGAAACTTCATTCGAGTGTTTGTTTTATGGTAAGGACTTAAAATTTATTCGGTTGATGAATGAAATTGCATTGTAGATTAGTGAAATTTTTCTTGTGTTTGGCGCAAAAAAATATAATTTGTATAAATTTATAATGTCAAGATAAATTGTCCAGCTTCTAAGGGTAAGGTGCCGAATGATGTTTTAGGAACGCTGTGTTCATTTAGGTGATCACGACACAAAGGCTGTGAAAGGGTATATACAAAATTTGTGTGTAGGAAAAAATTTAAATTCAGCAGAGTGATTATTGAGGTTGGGTGGTGCAATAGTTGGGAAAATATGACCTTGGAGGCGCTTCTAAATCTTCTGGTACTGAAATGTTGTAAAAGTGAAAGTGGATATATATGTAAAGAGTGGAATATTCTCTCGGAAGAAATATTAGGACAGACGGCTAATTAGAATACAAACTAGTTACTGTGGGTGCAAAACGAAGTAAGCAGCAAGCACTACCAACCTAAGCATAACAAAAGCTGCATAGTAAACTTCAACTCCTTATCTTCCTAACTTCAAAATGCTCTTCCGTACAAAGCCCTTTGCTGTAAACAGTATTTGAACAATAGCCAGTCAGAACCTTAAAGGTTCTGTAAGATTGACTTTGATAAGCGCAAGAAGTTTCTTACGCAATCAATGATCAGCATTAATGATAGGAGCTTTCCTTCCTTGTAAGTACAGCAATCTTACAGATTGTAGCCACTCCATTAGTACTCAGAACATTTATGAATCTTATTGACCTTTCGTTACTGAAAAAATCGTATACTCCTTAAATCAAAAATGCAAATGCAAAACAACAAAAAGCAATCAAACTTCTACCCATTCATGCCTTGAATAGCAGCAATAGCTTAGTGATCCTTTCAACTGAGATTTTACACTACATATTTTACTATAATTTTTTCTTACCAAACATATATTACATACCAAAAATAGGGCATCAATACGATTACAAATCAGCAACAGCAAAAAAATCCCAACCGCTCTTCAAGCCGAACAGTGTTGAATAGAGCAATCAAAATGTCATTCTCGAAAACGGGAAGTAATAAATTGTGTTATCGAAATATGATTTTCGAAAAGGGATTTTCGAAAAGAGCAATTGCATATATTAACTACCGTTACAATGAAGTTCTCAGCGCTCACTGCTGCTCAGTACTATACCGAGTACTGCCGTGCACAGGAGCATATTCAATTTACTCCCATCTACGAAATAACGAAGTTCAAACTCTCACAACGAATTAAACCAATTGGAGCACGAGGGCTACTCCTTGACGGCCTCGTGCCAGCAGCAACAGTCGCATTGGTGCACAACATGTATACGATGCTACAGCTTCGTGGCTCGGCAAAAGCCAAATTCAGTTCAAATTCAACTGGCGCCGGAAGTGGACGTGTAAGTTAACGAAGTGCTCAAGTGCTCAAGTGCCGTTGTATTACGGTGTTGCGGTGCGGTGCGTGACATTCCGTTGCTGTTACGGATTTTATTGCTTTTACGTACACGGATTTGAAAAGCGATGCGACGCGGCGGTTGTGTGTGTGCTTGTTGGTGTTCTTGCAATATCTAGCGCTACTTCCTGGCTGTGTGTGATAAAATTGTAAAAGTTAAAAATATAAAAATCATATGAAATCGCATTAATGTGTAGCTGATGTGCAGCTGTGGCGAAAGTGCATAACGCGGCGACTGCAAAAACCGAACGGCAATCAAATAAAGACGAGTTTACTGCTTCGAAATGCACAGCTGCCCCAGTAATGGTGGTGCTCGCCGAATAGCCAGCTTTTATGTGCGAGCAGCGCGTTGCAATGTGAAGCAGTAAAGTGCAGTTAGTCGGTCTAACGGTGCACTTAATTTTATACACCAGCTGTCAACTCGCCAGCTCGCACGCTGCCGGCAGTGTAACGCTTTATGAGCAAGGAAGCAGTGAGTTTAGTGCGAAGGAAAATGAAAACCGCATAACTACGGTTATGGACCTGTGCCAACGGTGATGTCCGAAATGTTCTCACATGATGTCACACAGAGACAGTTATTTATATTTATATATATACATATGTATAGTATGTATTGGCGAAAAGTGAAAGCGCTTACATGTAAGGGGAGCGTTGAAGCGTGTGTGTGCAAAAATAATGATAACTTATTGCCCGCAATTGAAGCAACATGCCAGGCATGTCACAACATTTGTTGTTTCCACTTTTGCTTTTCTTCTTTGTTTTGTTGTTGTGTTGTGAAAAGTAGCTCATGTTTATTTAATTGCGACATAAATTACACTTAAATGCACACACCAGACCAGCAAATGGCAACAAAGGTGGCAGCATAGGTGGCAAGCAGGCTATTGAGCCTTCGTGTGTTGCTGTCAATCTTTTTATTTGTATATGTACCAACAGTAACAACACATCAGCTCTTAGCTCTCAGCTTCTCGTTCACTTTCTTCCTGTGACCAATAAGCGTTTGGGGCATGTCATAAAAGGAAGCGAGTACTCTAACATAATTTTAAATAAAAACCTCAACTGCGCTACAAGCGAGCAAGCAACCAAGCAACTATCGCTTGCGGATTGACACGACAAGCTGGCGGGAATAACAAAGACATAAAACAGGCAAAATAAGGTGAGGGGTGAGTGCAAAAGGCAGGCAAACACAAATGTGGAATAACAGCAGCCGGCAGTAAATAACAACATTTCCTGGCAGCTCAAAGAAAGTGAAGAAAACGAAGATAAAGCAAAAAAAAGTTTTACAATTTGATGTTGCTTTTAAGGCAGGAAGTCAAAGCAGGCAACGCAAAAACATGTGACTTAAGAACACTTACCAGGTTATGTTTGTGCAGGAAATATTTATGTATGAGAAGTACTAAAAAGGGTGTGTGTTTCAAAGTCGCATAAGTCGTTAGTATGTAAGTTAATTTCATTTAGGCTCAGAGAAGGTAGAAAGTTCATAGATAAGTCTGTATACTGATAATATGGATCGAAATTGCTTATAGAGACTTGAAATATATGCTAAGTGAACACGCTGGCATTTTTAGAAAATCATGTCTTGAGGGAAATTTTCTCAGAAGTCATACCTCTAACGGGGTTACTTTAATTTCTGAAATTTTGTTTTTTTGAAGCGTTTTTTATGTATGCAAATGGCTGAAGTTTTTTTAACAATCAACCTCTTTTACGCTCATTTTTGTGCCAAAGTAACAGGCTAATCACAATGAGCATGATAACCATGAGAAGGATCCTTTGCAATCAAATGAAACAATATTTTTCTTTACTTTGTATCACAATGCCGTACTTGTATGAAATATTTGACAAAAAAAGCATTTTTACACAGATAATGATGATTTTATTGAAACCGATTTTTCGACTACCCGAAATTCAGCTTTCCATCCAAAAAATGTGTAAATATTTGAAATGAAGTTCCTTCATTCAAGTACAGGTTATTGTAGTTCTGAAGTGGTCTGCAAAAAATTAGATCGATACACCACATTGTTCTTGAGAAACCTCGCTCACCATAATAGTATTGTTTTGTAGTTGGGAAGCACATAGAGTATTTACAGCAAATAGTCATTATTGGTTCTAGAGTTCCCTGATCTTTATGAAATTCTCCTAATGCAGTGTTTTCATCTCAACAAAATGTAGTTTTGAGAAAAACACAAGTAAAACAACATTCCGAGTTTTTTAAGTAAGCCTTCAACACAAGCTTATATAACTCCTTAACTGTTAAAATGTTTTTTTAATATTATATCTCAATGGGATGCTTTGTACTCGGGACACATTGGATAAATTTTCGCGCTTTTGAGAGCTATTAACTCTGGCTATAAGTGGCCATATTCAATTAGTAGAATAGTGATGGAATTGTCTATAAAATGTGTATTGTATTGTAGTTGTTGTAGAACACAGAAAGCATTTTTTCAGCCAGTAATTTGATAGAATGTTGCCGCGTTAACAGTCCGTAGCGAGATTCCTGTTATTGGCTAATGGTATAAAAAGAGCCTTTTTCTCAACAATTTTTTCTAATATAAAAGAATGATATAATTTCCAATTACAATTGTTTTTGTGTACAAACCTTACACCAATAAAAAAGAAGTTCTGAAATTTTTTGAAAGAAATATTTTTTCCGACCATTGACAATCCTTAGCCGGTGACCCTTCGAAAAAAAATCGGCGCCCGTTCCGGGCAGGATTTACAGGATCAGCTGAAGTGAAAAAAACAACGTGTTTTAGTTAAAACCTTAACTTTATAGTGAGGCACAAGGAAAAAATACTGCAAATGGGATTTTTTGGCAGCCATTTTTACAAAATATTAAATTTTGTGGCATTTTATTTTTTTCAAAATGTTGTAATCGAAAAAGAGTCCTTTATCTCAGAGTTACTTAATGTAATTCAAAGACCCTGCGGTAAATTTTATGAAGATAGTAGAGTAGTCTTCAGAAAGTACAACCGTGAATTCAAAAACACAGTGTTCGTATTGAAAACGCATTGCTGAAGACCGCCACTTAGACTAGCTAGTAACTCAAGAAGTGTTATAGAATTTAATGTTTGACTTCAATACAAAATTTGCTTTGAAATCCGTAAACAGAGAATCACTTAACGGCTAGACCCATAATCGTGGTTAATCATTAATTCTTCATGTTTGCATAAGTTTTCGGTCAACAATAGTATGGAAAGATTCAAAATGAACCTCAACACCACCTGTTTTTAATGCGAATTTTTTTTAAGAAAATAAGAATTTAGAATTAAACTAATTGTTTTAGTGACGAAAATTATGATTTTAGGCTTATGTCATAAATTTATTTTGTATAGGACAAATAAGACTATATTGAGTTATTTAGTAGCAAATATGGTTTCAGTACACCATTAGGTTCTTTCTCAAAGCGTAAATCGTGACATATATGTGAAATGTACTAATGCATTTCCAACATACATACACGTGTAAATATATTATGATAGTTTTTCACTTCGAACAAATTTTACTTAAGCACATGATAGCGAACTTATTTCAGTATGGGCAGTAGAACGTTGCAATTATTCTAATCATTTTTGCATAAGTTTTGAATATGAGTTAATGGTTGTAAGACAAGCAAGTGAACACCACCTGTTGACGTAAAAAGTTTTCATATAAAAATTCTGAATGCATTACCCTTTAGTAATTGATAAAAGATCAAGGGTTAAAAAAGTCCATAAAATTTGCATGGTTTCTCCAAGTGTAAAAAATCTTAAAAATATTCTCTGAAAAATTATGTTGATCCGATAATTAGTTTTTTATTTACGAGAAATATATTTCCAAAGAGAGCTCGGGCACTTCAACAGCAAAAAGGCAAACATTAAACGCGTTTTCTTTTTTTGCTAGCCATGTGTGTCGATTGAACCTCGTGACAACTGTTAACTCGAACATCCGTTTACCAAATGTGGATATAAATATTACATGTGTTTTAGAAACATAATAAACTCGGACATAATCGAGGTATTTTTTTTTAAAAATTTCGATTTAAAGTTTCAGTCTAATTAACTGTTAATTTTTCCACAGAACGTTCTTTTAATTACCTGAGGGCCGCCATTCGTTTATTTTTGAAAAACAAATAAAATCCTTCGATCAGGCCCAGGATTATCTATTTAAAGGTATGCTAAGTTTTGTCCGATTGAATTTTGGATGACTCTCCAAAGAATTATGGTCGGTCACCGGCAAGTGATTTGGAAATTCATGGGTCAACACAAACACCATTAGTGGGGAACTTTCAAAAAGCCGGCCTAATAGTGCTTCGTATTTCGGGTTCCATTACACATGTGTTGACTTGTTTGCATGTTTGCGTTTCAACCCTATTTTCCAGCAAAAATTCAAACGGTATCGCGAGGGATATGACCCCTTTTTGACATTCTCTGACACTTGCTGACCATTATTCCCTAACAACAAGCTAAACGTTTTTTAATTTACTTCCGAACTTAGAACAGGTTGAACTTAATGAACATGCCGTCAATGAACTAGTTTTGATGGTTCTGCAGATTAAGAGGAACCAAACGTGGCAGAAGCTTAGCCATTTTGGGCTGGATCAAAGCGGTGCGTGATCACATATGGTCGCTCTATAAACACAATATGGATGCCTAGGTTAGATGAATTTTGATTTAAACACTCAACAAAAGCATCTGAGTTCTTTAGAAAACCGAGTATGTGTATACTTCTTAAAACTGTTTATTTAATAGATCATAACACCCTTCACAACTCGAAAAGTCTTAACCTAACACCCTTTAATATGATAACCTAAAGTTTCGGACGGCCAATGTCCAAAATATCGGCCTGTTTTTTTGATTCGTCCAAAAGACTGCCGAGAAGCTTTTCACTAGCCTTGCAAATTTTCATACCTAATAAATTTTTAAAAATGATTTTTGGAAGATTTGTTGAACAGAAAAGAAAACAGTGGTTGTATATAATAAGTTTATATAGTTAAATGAATATTGTGACTTAACCTGCTCATATTAATACCAAGATCCGTTACCGAATTGGATAACATATAATACATTGGTTATGTACATTTCACACAAATAGAGATAATAACATCCTATAAAATTTATTGTGACAAACGCACTCACGGAACATAAAGAGTTGTTAAAAAATTGTTGTAAAGCACATTCGCACCATTCTCAGAGACCATCGAGCGCACACAGGCATAATGTGGTATGCTAAGTTTTGCACTGAATATGCAAAGCAACGCTTGGCTGGAACTGCAGAAATGATTCTTGAAATTGGTCATGCACAGCACCATTAGTGGGGAACGTAAATGCTGGACACTAAACGGTTGCTTTCGATGTTTAACACATGTTATTGTGTACCTCGTTTCAACGTTGGAGATGACTATTTTCCACCAGTACTTTAAAAGAACACGTTGGGTGTTAAATTGTTAGTATGTTATGCAGATTTGTTTATTCCTAGATAAGTAAAAGATTTTTCTCGAACTGTAGATACACCGAAGTTAAAAACAAGCCCATTATTGAGTTCGATTGTTTGCTGATAAAAGAGGGTGAAAATAACTCGTCTTAAACATTTTTAGGTTAAGTTAAGTGTTGATCCGACTGTGATGTTAGGAACACTGAATACCGGTTCGACTTGTGTTACTGGAACTAATTAAATAGAGTAGATATGAAAAGTAGCATGTTTTGTCTGGTAGTCAAGGAAACAATAAGGGTCATGATAAGCCCGAGTCTTTACGTACAAGCAAAAATTTTTTAACTCAAATTTGTGATCAGATCACTCGAATACCACACAGACCTCGTAGCATACGAGTATCAGTCGAAAATTTTTTCTTCAGATTTGTTGAGCAGTGTAATCTTTATTAAGTTTTTTTTATATTATAAATCAGACTTGGCGAAAAAAAACACAAACGAATGAAAAAGAGTAATGCTTCAATATTTGAAATTGAAAATTTCCTTAAGCCTAAACTTCAGCGACTACCTTCCATTGTTGCTAAGTTTTTGTCCAGCGAGCATTAGCGCAAGCAACTCGAAGCAGAGTTCATGAAAATTTGACATATATTTCATCAATGAGTAGGATATTGATGAAATATGTGAAACGCTGGATTATCCCGATAAAACAGCACTTTTTGTTTTTTCAAATGAGGTCTTTTTCACGATTCCATTGTTCAACCGCTCCAATAACTCAAAACAATAATCGCTGTTAATGGTTTCTTGTTGATGATGGTCCACGTATGTATATGTATTATACCGCCTTCATCCCAAAATATTGATGCCTTTATTACAATAGAAAAGCTACAAAGACTCCTCAGTATTAATCAATTCGTTGTTGGTTTGGCTGGATTGTGAACTCGCGCGGCTCCCACTTTACACAGAGCTTTCGCATACCCAAATATTCATTTACAATATATTCAGTGCGTTTCTTCGATATTTTTAGAGTTTTAGTTTTCTCAAAAAACTTTGCTTTAAGGGCTCCGAAATTATTTTGTAGGCTGTTTTAATGATTTCTTTGGTAACAGCATGTTTGAGAGGTCTAGCCTTCATCGTTCCCGGTGCCCTTTTAGCCTCGTTCAAACTTAGCAAACCACTTTTTAATGGTTGATTTCTTTGGCGCAGAGACCAAGGAATGTTAATCAATCCAAACATAAACTTTAGCAGTATTTTTTCGAGTAATGTTGGTCACCGACTTTGAAAACACCATTTTGAGAAAAACGCGTTTAAAGTTTGGATTGCACTTCCAAGCAACTGAAATGCCTTTTCAAATTTGCGTGTAACTTCGTAAATATTCACTGGAACGATATGAAATTTTTTCTGTGTATTCTTAAATATATGAGTACATTGAGAAAAAAAAAAAAAAAAATAAAAATAAAAAAAAATTGATGTTTTGAAAATATGTATATGACATTAGTGGTACCATCTATGTATCAGCTTACGAGCTTTTCAGCCCACTTCTTATATGCCATGTTTTTAATAGATGTACCTCTTAAAGAGATGAGTTTAAGAACCAAAAATAATCTGTAATATTAATTAAATTTGAATTTGAAATATTTTATTTGGTGATTTAATAGTTATCCTAGGTTAGGTTATGTAGCTCAATTTTAAGTTGGAGCTTATCGCGTTTCAATTGTTATTTCAGTCTTTTTTTTTTTATGAAGTCGTCTTGGATTCAATAAAAAGCTTGGTTGTTATTTTATTTCTACCTTATGGAAGTCTAAAGTTGTGATACCAGAGGTGTTTTAGCTTTCATCTCTCAATAGAGGATAGTCCGGAAGCAGTATTCAGTTGTTTTTACTTCGTTTTATTGCCAGCAGCTATTACAGCCGACATCGCATTAGATTTTTAACATTGCCGCCTAGACGCCAATAGGTCTATCGCCAGTCAAAACCCGTACACTTAAAAAAATAAAACTTGATGAGAGCGAAAGCTCGCTGGTGCTCTTGCGAGTTACTTCGCTTATTACTCCAACGTTGAATTAATGTAAATATAATATATAAATAATAATTATTCAACCTTTTGCAGACAACTTTTTCCTTTTCTAGGAAGTTTTCATAAAAATAAAGGATTTCGTATTTCAAGGGAAAGCATTTGTCTGTTTAATAAAATATTGATGATGAACCATTTAATGTGTTTTGTATATCATGCAAAATAAATATCCATTGATTGATGAGTGAGTTAAATAGTCTAGAAAAACAATAAATACATTTTTAACATGAAAAAATCAAAGCTGCTCCTTTTACAACAATTAAAAGCTTCACCGCAAATTACCGGTTAGATTGTACTTTCGATAATAACTGCAATGCATTTGCATATTCAAACACACATACACACACAAACATATATGTACAGAACAGTATAAACATTAGGTGAAGAGCTAAATTGCAGGTAAATATCGAAGAAGAAAAAAGGCAAATTAAGCAAACAAAAAATGAAAGTAAAACAAAATGGAAACCACAAAATCAACAGCATAGAACAAACAACAACAGCAACAACAAAGCCACTGTAATGACGGGTAAAAACAACAATTAGTGCATTTTACGATGCAGGCGCAATAAAATGAGGACAATAAGGGCAAATAGGGGCCGCACACAGCTAACCTGCACATTTATGACAACAACACTAATACACTCACACACAACACATAAATACATGTATGGCGATGCAAATCACGCTATTGCATACAAACAAGCCTTTCAACACATGCACTCATACATACACATTTCTGTATATTTCTGTGTAAACATGTGAGGTTTGTGTGCGTTTGCAAGGAAAATGACTGCGGAGTGAAGGCAACACAAAAGAAATGCAAATATGCACAACAATTCATAACAGCAGTAGCAACAGCAAGCGCCAACAACAGCAAGGGCACATATATAACTACATACACACAACCACATACATTGCGTACAATTAAACATATTTACACACCTGCGCACATATTTACATATGTAAGTGAGCGCTGGCGACGACATGCTTTGTGTGCAACAGCTGCGAGCGTTTTGTGGCAAATGTACCGTTCATCCTTAAAATTCATTGTTGTTGCTCTTATTGCCGTTAGCTGTTGACTATGTGCCGTTATGTTGTTGACAGCAGCACAACCACAAGCCATAGCAACACGCATGCGAAAGCAGTCTGAGGCGATAAGTGGCGGCAAAGCGGTGAAGAAGGAAGCGAGAAATCGGAAAAAAATGTGAAAAATATGTCTCATAAGAGGTGATGCATGTTGCATACATTATGTTGTTGACTTTTGCACATTGACGGATTTCGCACAGTGCGTTGGTGTCGGTAAATGTGTGGGCAAAATATAGGAATAATAATGCGAAGTGGTTAAAACAAAGAAATTATGTCATCAGTAGACTCTCTGAAGTTTCTTAGGTGGCTTTATGGGTGAATGGATGATTACCAGAGCAAATATTGAATTTCCTACAGCAAAAATACGATGTTTGCAACAGTCCCTCAGTTTGTCTGATATCGATCGGAAATTTTGTACACGTCTTTCTCTCACTCAGAAGCTGCTTATTTGTCGGAACCACTGATATCGGTAAATTATAGCATATAGCTGTCATATAAACTGAGCGATCGAAATCATGTTCTTGTATGAAGAGCTTTTTTATTTAAAAGAATAGCTTCATCAAAGTTGTCCAAGATTATTATCTAAGTCATCGCTATAAGTTTCAAAAAAGAAATTATTCAGATCGGACAACTATAGTATAAAGCTGTCATGCAAATTAATTTATTAAAATCAGCTTATTATATGGAAAACTTGTTTATTTAATAAGGTATCTATATGAAATTAAGCACAGGATATAACCTAAGTAATCGCTATAATCGATGCGAATTTGGTTCAGGTCGGACCAGGATAGCATATAGCTGCCATATAAACTGGGTGATCGAAATCAAGATAAAGACATTTTTATACTATTTTATTATGTAAGAAGTACTGCTATGAGGATATTATAGCTTTGTTGCGCTGCAAGTTATAATAATCAGCCTCATAGAACTTCATCTAAATATGATCTCTTAAAGCAAACTGCAAAGGCTTCATAGTCACCACTGTAGTGGCAACAATCTTTTGTTTCATTTCTAGTATCTAATTTTTCCCCTCTCCCTCTCCGTGTTTGCATTTATTTACATCCTATTTAACTTCTACAACCACTGTGCAAACGAAATGCTCAAAAACGCTGCGCCCAGGAAATATATGCATGAGCTAGGCATACTCGTATTATGACAGCTGAAGTGATTGTGAGTGCTTGCTTGTGCTCGCAGCGCAAAAGTCAAAGTCAACAGCCGTACTTAACCGACTTGTTGCTGCTTTTACTTACAAGTCGAGTACCGCTACTCACACACAAGCATATACATGCATTACCATCTATGTTTCTGTGTGTGTGTGTGTGCTATTTGGCAGAGGTGTGTACATATGTTGGCAGCAATTTGCATACTTAGCTATACTTATGTGCTCGTGGCATACTTGTAGGCGCTTAAAGCTTGTTTTAAATACACGCAAATTATTGCGCTTTTCGTCGTTGCTGTAGACATAATAATTAACCATAAGTGTCACATAATTTTGTTGGTAATATTGAGCTGTTACGTCGGCAGCGGCACTTACTCACTGTCACAGGATTTTGCTGTTAATTGGTGGTTCGTGTTTTAGAGCCTTCTTCTAGTGCAATTTGTATTTGGCACATACATATTGTTTAGACGCCGTCTTGACGATGAATTTATGTGTCAATTTCGTAGAAATGATGTAATTATATTGACTTAGAATGTTTTCTGATTTAAATATGGCAATAAATAAGAGAAGGTTTTAATTTACCGTTATAGAAATACGTGTCTGAGTAATACATGAAACTGTTTATTAGTGAACCTAACGTCTGATGGCTTTGTTACGTATTTTCCTTAATTCTTCGATATTTTGCAGGTTCAGTAAATCGTTTCTAAGGGAAATATATTCAGAGGAGTGCTATGCTCTATAGCGAAATCTTCGAAGTTCGTGGTTAACGTACACCTAAGTTTCAAATATTTTATGTTTTTTATTCATCATGATAATATGTACTCATGTCTACAGCGGCTTTCCTCTATTTATGATAATCAAAACTGCCTGGGAATAATTTTTGATCATCTTTACTTGCCTGCGTTGAAACTTCTGTTAAAGAATTTGCTTAGAGTTGAAGTAACTCATTCAAGGCACTTGAAATAAAAATTGTTTTATAAGGTACAAGTCCTTCTGACTGCAGCGGGGTGTATATAAAAGAGGTGAAACCTCAAATATCCGAAGGAAATGTGAAAATAAATATTGGACTTTTTCCAGTAGTCGAAACAGTCGGATAGTAGCCTTATTCCAGTATACTATCCTTCAAGATTTTTTTCGATTCTATTTTTAATCGTTTCAAAATGGCGCTTTCGCTCCGGCCTTTAAATTTTCTGAAGGTCCACGGCGCCAAATCTGGCAAAAACGGTAGTTGCGGAACGAGTTGAGTTTTTGGAAAAAAGGCTTGGAGATCGAATGCAGCAGTTTGACATGGCGATTTTGCCGCCAATCGAGACTTGCCGCTTAGGAGACATAAAAAATTCTTCAAAATGGCTTGGGCTGAGCCAAATGATATTCGAAGTATGTAATTGTCAGTCGACGGTTTTCCAGCACCACATCTCTAATTATTTTATCGTGGCCCCCGTCGGTAGAATTTGGTGGTTGTCCACAGCGCGGTTCATGTCTCGGGTAACTTTGAAGTCGTTATAAACTATTTTCTGCCCAGGGCCTTCTGGAATATTTTCAACGTGTACACATAGGAATATTCGTTCGGCAATCTAAATTTATTGCAAGTTCTTTGTTCAACAAATTTCGAAAACTTGGTTATTTATAGAAGCACGAGTAGATTAGGTTAGGTTAGGTATAAAGGCTGATTATGAAAGAGACTGTGATCTAAAATCCAAGACCAAGAAATTCCAACGTGACACGCCTGCCCGTTGTTACGTCAAGAAACCACGCACTTCTCTTTCTCTACCCTTACTTGGATCGACACTAAATAGGGAAAGTTTATTATCATTTGAAAGAATATTCTTTGGCATTTATTTTTTGAGGATTATCTCTTTCAAATGTTAGCTACGGCTATGTCTCAGATAGTCCATCTTTTAATTCCAATTTTCGTTGACTTCCGAGCAGTTCGAAAATTTGGCTGGAAAACGGCGGATCTTCTTGGAACTTTTCAAGAGCGCATAGAGTAAACAGATATCGCTTGAGGAACTCGAGCGGCTTTTTCTTGCACAGACTGTTTTTATACGCTTTCAATTTAAGATCCCGATGCAAGATGCGCCAAGTCGCTTCATACGTCAGTCGGAGTTGCTGCTAACGGCGCCGAATCGCCTCTCCTCGGTCTTCTTGTACACTCTCGACTACGGCTGCTATATTTTCTTCACTGCGTGCTGTTCATGGCCTATTCGGTCGAATAATATTCAATAATGAATGAATGAATGCTGGGTCTGACATCATTCATTTTTTTGAATTATTATAAGTGTTTTGCATTGTACGAACGTCTCATCTCTCTTTTCACTAATACTTTTTACTACTCGGATATGTAAATATTTCAAATGTCAGCCCAAAATATTTTCCTAATACGTGTGGCTTAGTGTCTTATGAGTGAATCAAATCCAACACTTGGTAATTGAAATTCTTCGCCTGTGTTTGCATAATGTTGTCTGCATAGCAGACATGCTTGCATCCGAAATAAAATCTTCGCATCTCTTAACATATTTACACAAGCCTACAACTGCTTAACTCTACATTCTCCATTCACATGTGTTTGACTCTGCGCACGTTTGCATAAATTCCTGAAGACAAAACATTTTAAAGCCGAGCACATATTGTCTGTTAACCTTTTTCCCACAGACGACGACCTAAAATTCCATAATCTGTATCCCTTTTTAAACTCACGTGTCCTACATGAGCTGGGTTGACAATTCGTTGCCGCAAACACACACACTGCCAATATTAGGAACATTTATTTGCGTGCTTGGATATATAGTTACAGTGAGCTTATGTTTGCGGTCAGCGCTCTCGTGTGCAGACAAAGGAAACCCTCGTAAATTCTTGTTTACTATTAAACATTATTTTCGTTTCTATGTTATCTCAATTTCGTGGTTCACTTTGTCACAAAACGATTTTGTTGTTGCAATCGTTTGTCATTGGTAAACTGTGAAGGATTTCCAATTCTGCTTTATTGATAGAAATATATAGTTAGCACTTTTCTTCTTTTTGCTTATTTGCTTGCTTTTCTATGCACATGGAACTTTCAATGTATCGTTATGTTGCTGGCTATGATAAAGAAGGACACATTCGTTTTGTTTTTTTGCCGGCATTTTGTAGCATAGTTTACAGTTTATGGTTCACGCATGACTTATTTAAAGTTATCAATTGATAAGAAAAATATACTTCCATTTATTCAACGTTACCTATACTTAGCAGAGGTTCATCATTACTATTTCGGCATGTATGTATGTATTTATTGAGACTCTCTCCAAAACGACCTTTAACTCAAAGCTAGCCGATAAATATTGTGAATCTCTAATATAAAGTTGCCAATACAACCACAGATAAATCTTAAATAATACTGTGGCCAAAAAATTGTAAGAATTTTTAACTTAAATTTGTCGTGAAAACATATTCGTCGGAATATTTGTTTTTCTACATTGGTTAGTACGACATCAGTGAGTGAAAACCATTTTAAAAGATCATTTGGGTATAAGAAAAGTGGTTCCAAAATCACTCAATATAGAAATAGCGTCGTATTAACGTCTATGAAAAAATGCTTTCCGACTACCAGAAAGTCATGAAACGTATTATTACTGTGATGAGTCTTGGATTTATGCTTATGAACAGGAAAAAGATGATCAAGCGGACGAATATTGTGGCAAAGGTGAGCCCAAGTCGAAAAAACCACGTCAACGCTGGTCAGTCAGTGACAGTTTTTTCGATTATCGAGGTGTAATGCACTCCGAATTTCTCCCAAACAAAGTCTTACTATTTTTTGCTCATAGTAGTATAGGTCTGGTCGGGTAATTTTTTCTTGAATCATAAAGTACACAGAATATATTTATTTATGGTATAAAACAACTGTCAAATGCCTTCTTCCGCTTTCCATACACGTACGCACTTGTTTCCATGCAACTTCAGTAAAAAAACTGGGTTATCATGTCTAATTGAAATTTTCAAGAAAAGTATGGTCCAATTATTTGGCCAGCCCAAAATGCATACCGTGACATGTTGTGGGTTCTCTGAACCCCAAAAGCGCCAATTCTTTTCCACAACGCCGAATTGAGGTTTCTGGATTGTCACCTACGCTATCAGGCATTGCTTCGAAACTGTCTTTTGAACGTCTTGTTTTTGGACGACCATTGTGTTTGTCTCCCGCAAATTTTTAATTAATCGCATCACAGCTTTCATTATTTTTGAAATATTGTTCAATAATGAAGACGCGTTGCTCTTTCGCGTTTCTTCTCCATTTTTATTAAGAATAAATTACCAGCTGTATATTTGTAATCTTTTTTGCATTATTAACACTTTTCTTCATACCATATGGCGGTAAAACACCCATTGTTATATCCAACAGACATTCATTAAAGGACCATCACCAATCATATAAAATGAAGTCACCCGATAGTTATGTGTTTGTTGTATGGGGGCTAGGTCAAGTTTGCGCCTAATTGTATTCAGTTCAGGCACAAAGATTCACTGTTACCAGTAAAATATGCTTTCGTATTTTCATTGCGATAACTTACATGTTGATATCGGGCAATGCGGTATAAAGTCTGTGGTATAAAGTATCCTGGAAGTTCGAAAATCATTCTGCTGGCATATGAGAGCTGAGGGAAGTATTGACATGACTTCACCCATTTTCTACACACAGATATACAATTTTTAGAAAAATATTATCCCTGAAAATATTATACTATAGGTACTGGGGTCCAAATATTCAGTACCGAGTGGCTTGAACAGTTTTTGTTGGATTTCCACAATTTATGCAAAGTCTTATTCCGTTATAACAATAGCTTCTTGTACATTGGGACTATTGTCATTTTTTCCGAGTGCTTTTTTGTCCCAATGCTCTCAGTGCTCTGTAAGCTTTCTCATATTATGAGAGAACATCGAATCAGGTAGCACTGTGATGAGTTTCTAATTTTTCTCTCATCATTTTTTTCTTTAAGTAAGATGTGGACAAAAATATATCAAAGACGAACTCAATGAGGTATGGAGAGTTTGGAATTGCATAATTTACAATACTTAAAGTTAATAATTCAACAGAATAGTTTCTATAGTACTTTTTTGCATTTCAATATAAATGTAGAATTATTTAAATACATTTTTCAGACATTTCACTGTCATATTTTTACGGTAACTTTCACGTCTACACAGTATATAAGCCATCTTATATAATGTAAATAATATATCACTGAACATATAAAATGAGAAAGTGAGAGAAAAACTCTAAAACATTTTTATTAACAAGAACCTTCCCAGCATGAGCTATTTTGTTAAACAAACCATTTTTATTTCTGTATCACGACAATTTCACATTAAATCATTAAGGCGTTTTTAAAATTCAGCTTTTTGGCAAAATTTATATATATTTAATGGAGCACCAAAGCAGAACGATATATTGATTTAGTTAAAAGTTTTGGCCTGAATCCGTTTTTAGATATAATTTTTTTAATTAACCGAAATAACTAACCAAAATAGCTCGTTCAGCAATAAAAAAAATTATTCAAATATTTTTGTGAAATTTTCCAGGCTGGTATATTTTTAGCATATCAGTTTTGGCTTGCAAAAAAAACGCGAAAAAATTTCGCTGATGGAAAATCTGTTTTTTTCATTTATTTGTAGCGTGAAAGAAACAACAAGAATAAATAATAATAAATAGCAAATGACTAAAATATAGCAAAAAAATTGAATCAGCAAATATTGCTAACCAGCAAAAAATGTATTTCAGCTGAAATGGTGATGGGCTAGAGATGCGCACAAATATGCAAATTAGTGAAAAGTGCACAAAATAATTTCGAAATAATTAAAAATCGTGAATATATCACATTACAAATGGAAAATAGAAACCGAAAATGCCGCAAAGTTTTTTGCATGAAGTTATGCTGTGGCGGCAATAAAAAGTGGAATGCATTCAAGTGTAATTTATTTAAAAAAAATTAGAATAACAGTGTGTCATGTACAAAAAAATGTGAATTTTTTCAGATCAGATAGATATCAAATTCCAAGCCACTCATTATGAGTTATTTCGAAAAAACACCGGCTAAATTATTTTAATCACAGTTAGTTAACCGTAACGGAATGCAATGAAATGAAAAAAGTTTGAGTTTGAAAAAATATGCACATTACTAATATCAACCACTTCCAACACATATCAAAACGACATAATCAGCAGCAAGCGACCTAACGCAACAAAACCGTTACACCAGTAAACATATCAACGTGCAAACGGGTCGCTTGCTCAAGTAACAAAAAACATAACAACATTAGAAAAAAATAATAATTTCCTAGCCCGAAATTAGTTGGCTTATATTGCATTTGAAGCGAGTGAGAGCAGGCAACGACGCCCAGCTGTTAAAATGTTCATAATTACGGTCATTAAGTTGCTGCTAATTGCGCTGAACCTCTTTCCCAGCCGCTGGACCAACCGGAAAGTGATGTTCCTCATCTATCTAACAAATCTGGTGACACATGGTGAGTAGTGCGAAATTTCAAATCAATTTTTTCCGCTGTGATTTTGCTTGTTTTTCATTTTACTTTGCCTCAAATGCAAAATGGTTGGCTTTGTTTTGTATTGGCGCGCTAATTGCTTGAGTGATTAAGTTTCTTAATTTTTTTTTGATACTTTGGTGAAATATTATTAAAATTGACGCTATTGCAACGTTGTAGTATTGTAGCAGTTAAGTTATTTGTGATGAATACAGCAAAGAAAGAAAGTGAAACTGTCTCTACATATAAAAAACATTTTTTAGAAAAATTATCCTGCAGTATAGTATATCTTCTAGAAGCATCAATCATTTAGTGATTACATTTTTTTTCGAAAAAAATCTTAAAAAATTGAGTGAAGCAAACATCAAATGGCTGCATTTAAATTTTTTTTATATTTTATAATAGTTTGTTATTTAAAAATATTTTATTATTGCTCTTCATTTTAGTTCTTTTAAAAAAAATTGCTTTGAAACTAGTCTAGTTTTTTAGTGCAGTAGATCTTGTAAGGATTAATTGATTTCTATCTTTACATTAAACAGATAAGCACATAAAAATGAAAGCCTAAAAATAAAAATAAAATTCTAGCTTAAGTTTCTTTGGAAGCTTTTTGTAAAAACCAAAAACGAAGACTTTCAAAAGCTCCTTTTAAAGCTGAACATAAAAAAGGACTTTTGAAATTTTATACAAAAACATTTTGTGTAAGCTTAAATTAAAAATAAAAGTTTGCTGAAAGCTTTTTTGAAAATTTCTTGGAAAGCTTTTTCTGGAAACCAAAAAAAATAAGTTCTTACTTATGCTCCTGTAAAAGCTAAATTAAAAATAAAAGTCTTCTAAGAGCTTTTTATGAAAGTTAGAGGAAAATTGTGTTACGAAAACTTTGGAAAAATTTTCTGGAAGCATAAAAATAAATATTACTTATACTTCTATAAAAGCTTTTGTAAAAGCCAAAAAACTAAAAGGCTTGGTAAAGCTCGTATAAAAGCTTTTTTTTATGCTAGAGAAACTTGTATTTCGAAAGTTTCTGTGAAAGCTTTTTATGAAAGCTTGAAAAATTTGTATGTCGAAAGCTTCTATGACAGCCTTTTGTATAAGTCATAATAAAAAGATTTTGTTGAGTCTGAATTTGAGCAGTTGCCGCATTAATACCACAAAAAATAGAATTTTTCGGGAAGAATGTCGTGCAGTAGTCGCTAATAATCAGTTACAGCCAACAAAACTCAACCAAGAGTCGGCCCATCGCACTAATGTGCAGAATTTCATTTGTCCGCATGACACTTTTTCTATTAAGAAATTTCGAATAATCGATTCGAGAAACGCAACGGCATACTACAGGGGCCTTTTTATAAAGTACTCTTGACTTACTAATACTCTTACTGTTTATAAGGAACCTTTACTAAGAGTGACAATAATTTATTGAATAAATCGGTGTGGGGTTTGGCGCTTTAATAAAAAAAAAATATTAGAAAATAAAATAAATCAGAAATAAACCGTTTATTACTAGAATATTGAAGGTCCAGAGGTGAGAGCTATTTCAAACTCTATCTGAGAAAGGCGATAGGAAGAGTTGAGATTATTCTATCTCATCTTCTTTCAAACAAATTATGCAAAAGGCATCATGTAAAATTTTAAACCCTACCGCATACATACCGATTGGAATTGTGTCCTTCTTCAACTACTGAAAGGTAACTCTTGCTGAGAAGACTTACCCGACCTTGCGACTGCTTATTTGCCAGTAGCTGATCAGCGCTCACCGATCACGTCCTAGAATAGTAGTAACTTTAAAAATTTTCCTCAACTTAATCTGGCCATAGATTATATACATATATGTATATTCTATATACTTCTTAAAATATAATAGTACTATTTATAATAGTAGTATTTAATATAATACAAAATATATGCAAATAAATTAAAAGTACTGCAGATGTTTTAAAAAATAGGTAAAATATTACTCATACCACATGGTGTCCTAGTAATGTACCTAAGCAAACTTTACTTGTTCATTTACTAACGTATATTTTTTACCAAGCTAATATAAAAGCATATACTGAAAATATTTGAAAAATTAAATTTCCCCTAGTGATGATGGATGAGCCACGCTTCGCGCAGCCGATACCGAATGTAACAGTTGCTGTTGGACGAGACGCCAATTTGCCATGCGTTGTTGAGCACTTGGGTGGCTATAAGGTCAGTTGAAATTTATTTAAATATGTAAAAATAGAAATTAACTTATCCTAACTAAATTAAGTTTGCGACTTTTCAGCCAACCATATCCTTTTACATTCTCCCTGTAATTTCTAATTACTCCTAATATTTCTAATTTTCTATTTCTTATATAATTATTTAGGTCGCCTGGATCCACATCGATCGCCAAATGATACTTACAATACATAAACACGTCATCTCGCGTATACCGCGCTATACTATTACCTATGATAATGCCAACACATGGCTTTTGCATGTGAATCAAGCGCATCAAGATGATCGTGGCTATTATATGTGCCAAGTAAATACGAATCCTATGATAAGCCAAGTGGGCTACTTACAGGTTGTGGGTAGGTGCAGCTAATTTTTAATAAATGTTATTATTAATTACAATATTTAAACAAAATTCCCATTGAGTGAGTCCAAAAATTTAATAAAAATTATCATTATTTATTAAAATTAAACGTTTTACCAGCTGAGATTGTGTTGCTCATACCACATGGTGTACCACATACTTAGTACTTTCACTTGACTCGCTTTTCATGCTATTAATGTTAATTATTTGAGTTTAGTATTATTTATTATTAGTAAATAATTTTATATTTACTTAGTTTTAATTATATAATATCTTTAATTTTAAATAATTCAATAAATTTGTTTATGCATATTTTCTTCCTTCTTCAGTACCACCGAATATCTTAGACATCGAAAGCACACCCTCATCCGTGGCTGTGCGTGAAAATCAAAACATCAATATGACTTGCCGTGCTGATGGCTTTCCAACACCGAAAATAATTTGGCGTCGCGAAGATGGCGAGGAAATTGCCGTCGAAAAGAAGAAGAAAGGTGAGTTTCCTACGGCTGAAGCAACAAAGTTTTCCAATATGTAAAAGCTTCATAATAATTTTTACTTTACTCTTTCTATCACTCTCTACATTTGCTTAGTTTTGGTCTACGATGGCGAGGTGCTGCCACTGACAAAAGTTAGCCGCAATGAAATGGGCGCGTATTTATGCATTGCCACTAATGGTGTACCGCCCTCGGTTTCCAAAAGGATTATATTGGATGTTGAATGTTAGTATAAAAAATATTTATTATTGAATATAAATACAATAAATGCATAAAACTGAATTTTGTTTATGGTATCCTATATACATACTTATAATTAAACCGGCCAGTTCCATTGAAAAATAGTATTAATTAGATATCAAATCAATAGCATATTTATATTACCTTGTTAAATTTCAGTTTTTCCCCGAAAATAAACTAAAATAAGCTCTTCAGTTTTAATTTAAACTGTGCCCAAATTATGTATCCTTTTCATGGACATGTCATATATGCAATTTTTTGATGCTTTGCATTAAGCAAAGGAATTTAAAACTTTCAATAAATGATATAAAGTACTATAAAATATTCTGCTCTACAAAAGAGCATTATTGATTTTTGCCAAAAAATCATTTCTATAAAAGTTATACACAGTTAAAATTATGCATCAAATTACCTGAGCTTGCATACAACTGATTTATGCATTCTGTGTTGCTCATACGACATGGTGTACTCTATAACTGAGGTACATTTCATGCATAATTTTAACTGGTATAACTTTTAGAGGAATATTTTATGAAAAAAATATACGGACCATAATTGAGCGGGGCAGAAAATTTTGTTTTAGAAAAGCACTTTTTAAAAGTTGTAAATTTTTTGCTCTGAAAAAAAAAATATATATATATTCTAAAAACTCAAAGGATACCATGTAAATATATACATGTATGGGAAAAGTAAGACGATCTAAGCACGATTTAAATGTAATATAAAGCGCTCGTTTGTGTCGAATTTTTGGCGCAAAAACTGTAACTTAAGGAGGCGCTTGCAAAAAACTCAACTTAGTAAATAGCGGACACCTGGTGTATAATAACTATATATTATGTAACACACCTAACCATTTATATAAAAAAATTACTATTTTATCAACATTTATTTGCTTCTCATTTCAATTCGCTTCTCTATTAAAGTTTCTCCTATGATTTGGGTACCAAATCAATTAGTTGGCGCGCCAGCTGGCACCGATGTTACAATTGACTGTCATACGGAGGCACATCCTAAGTAAGTTTATGAATTAAATAAATAATGAACAGAACTTAGTAAGGAATTGAATATTGTCTGAAGAATAATAAATTCTGGTAAGGTTATGTTAGCTATGTTTATTGCTGACAATATTTTATTGCTTACTACTATACTCTCCTTATATTTATAGATGATCTAGGAAAGCTGTTGTAATTTAATAATCCGCTTATTATTTATTAACAATATTTGTAAACTTTCCAAGCTCGAAGTTCAAAATGATTTTTCTTATAGACATATTTTCTTAGCAAGACAAAATTACATTTTCTATAGTTATTTGTCAATAATTGTAAAAAATTCAGCATAAATGACAAAACTTGGTTAGAAAATACAACGCAGTTTGTGAGTAACATCTTAGAAATTTTTTAACGGTGTTCTGACACCATTGTGTAACAACAGCTACTCTCTATTCTTACACCTAAATAATTTAAAAGGTTTGGATTTTCAATAAAACATTTCGAACTCCTATGTAAAAGAATGGAGGAGAAAATTTTCTTTGCAAGTGTTGTATTTTTTAGAGTCTTCCACCACATAAAGACTCTTTAGAACATAATGGGCTTGACTATGGTGCTATAGAGTCAGAGGACTAGTTTCGGTGAGAGACCCCGCCTCTTGTTAATGGCTCCTCTATTGCTGTATAGGACAATCGATGACCCTTTCGCTCTCTCTTCGATATTCGGCTTCCATGAAAGCTTCCTGTCCAGGATGAACCTTGCATCAACTCGTACGCGGTACTCAGAAATTGTTCTTTGACATTAAGTGCTGCATTGGCAATCACCCGGCAGCCACGATCCTCAGTTCTAGGAACGTTCCTTTAAAAATAATATACTAAACTTTTGAATGAATATTTTAATATCTTTTAAGCTATAACCTTCTAAAATGTAGCCTCCAACTTCAAGCAGCCTTTCTTTATATTCGTTTATATCGAACAAAAATTAGACCAAAAATTTACCAAAGTTTTGAAAAAAAATGCAACTAAGTTGTAAAAACTCCGCCATTTTGTCAAATTTTGGTTTTTGTCGTGAACATTAACCATTAAATGGACAATATCTTTTAGTAGAGAAAAACTTTTTGAGTTTTATTTTTCATAAAATCGTCTTTTTAGACAGTCGCACAAGATGTGCCCCTCAATAAGTACAGTTTTGTAATTATATAAGAAAAAATTTAGTTGTACTTCATTTAACACTGAAAAGAAATATATGTTTTATGTAGATACATATATTTTATATATTTTATGTTTCTTAACAGAGCAATAATTTATTGGGTCTATAACTCAGTCATGGTGCTGCCAAGTAAAAAGTATAAAACGGACTACACGGAGAATTCCTACCGGTAAGTGCAGTACCCTCAAATAATAAGTATTAAATAATATTTTTATTAAGGGCAATGATTACTAGAAAATATAAAATCGTTCATCTACAAGTATAATTTATTTATTTTATTTATAAATTTTATTTGTGAGATATTTTCTTTAATAGTTTATTAATAATATTATTAATTTTTTGGGAGCTATTCCTGTAATTGAAGTCTACATATCCTCTATTCTGCCTTTTCTAACATATGAAGTGATATAGATTTCCAATTTCAAATATTTATTTATATTTATTAGAATTATTTAAAATCTTTTTTTATTATTTATTTCAAATATTTATTGGAAGTATTCATGTTTCGTAAAAATGCCATATTGATAATTTAGTTATTTTACTTTGACTTATTTTACTTGAATAGAATATTTTCTAAAAATTGTTTTTTCTTTATTCTTCATTTAAATATTTTCAACAACCTTTCTCTAAAAATAAATTTTTATTTCTATTTGTAAACATTCCTCTTTACCACAACCTTTCTCCGCCGCAACCCTAAACTATTTATTATTATTGCTTTATTCTGTTTTCCGTTACGCTTACATGCATTCATGCAACGTGCAACAAATACGGGACAACAATAACAATATCTGCAACACAGCGCTCACATGAAGCTGACAATAAGAAATTTACAATATGGTGACTTTGGCAACTATCGATGCATATCTAAGAACTCGCTCGGCGAAACGGAAGGATCCATACGTGTTTACGGTAAGTAAAATGAAATGAAACAAATGCACATTTATTTACATACAAAATGAGAAGTAGCAGTTGCAAGTGCTCGGTATCACATAGGAAGACACAGCAATTGTTGCAAGTTTTATAAGAGAGCAATAAAATAAAGTAATAAAGTTTTCTGTTTGAGATAGTAGAACATTTATATAGCAGAAAAATTACACTGATTCTAAACCTCTTGATATGGTACCAGAACGTGGTGGGATTACGAGAGCTTAATATATATTTATATCTCTTGAAGCCCAAGCTCTTATAAGTCCCTCATGAAGAAGTTCCAGTTTTATTCCAGTTCCTTAGCTTTCGAGATATCGATCTGAATTTTTGCACACATCATTTTCTCTGATATCGAACTACTATAGTATATAGCTGCCATACAAACTGAAAGCTCAAAATCAAAGTCTTGTATGGAAAGCTTTTTTATTGTTACATACTGTACAATACTTTGATTTACAGCTACAACAAAGTTTTTAATGCATTAAATAAGTAGAATATTTATTTTATTATTTTACAGTGTGAAAATTACGAATATTCTAATAATTAAGGAAAATTTTTTGTTATTTATTACAGAAATTCCACTGCCATCGACGCCCTCAAAGCAAGTCACACATACCACAATTGAAACAAGGGAAAGTGAGTATAACTGTATTGAATATTTTTTACAAGAAAAATATGAACATGCCAAATGAAAAAAATATATACATACATATTTTATTTTAGTCAAAAGTCGCACAATAAATTTTTTATAATATTTACTATTTTATCAACGCTTTCAGACAACATCATACCCACACGCAATGACTCAATAAACGCTATACAAAAGGACATTTCCCTGATGAAAGCGGATTTGCTGGGTAGTGGCACATCATCGGCTTCCTCCTCACACTCCGCCACCGCATCTATTTCGGGAGGAAATGGCAATAGTCTGTCGGCGCTGGGCGGCTCCGGCACAAATGCCGTCGATCGCAAGGGTACGCTGGCTATTGGCAAAAGTATGTACTATACGGAGCAGCCACCGAAGCAGTTGGATGGCTCAGCGGGTGAGTAGTTAACCAATGAAATTGTTTAAGTAAAATATTTTTGCTTTCAAAATATTTTTTTATAGATAAAATTAAATATCAAATCATACTTACATATATATTTTTATATAATATAATAAGTACATGAAGAATTAAATTTATATTTCCATCGCCATTTTGAATACCAATTAATATTTATTTAAATATTTTATACAAAATATTTAATATTACTTATAATTATTTTAATGCTTTCATAAAAACCAACTAAATAAGTTATTAAATTTTTACGAATTTTCCATTTGTCTTTTGAACTTTGCAGCTGGCGCCTTACACAAATCACCAAGCATTTTCTATTTGTGTAGATTTGCGTTAATATTCTTATTATTAAGAAATCAATCATAAAATTTATGGTCTTATGGCCATTTAAGTAATTAACAAAATATAACGAATGAAAATATGCAAAATTTAGATATAAAATAATTGTAATATATAACATATTAAAGAATTGCTATTAATTTAGAAATTAAAAAAAAATTCAAGAGTTGGCTATGATATTATTTAATTAAAATATTCAAATTATATAATTATATTTTTGTGACCACAGCTTGTGTTTTATGAGAAGAGTACAGAGAAAATTAAACTGATCTTTTATGTAAAAAGTTGAAAATACGATTTGAATTTTCAATACTTTCCAATACTTTGAAAATTTCATCGGCAGCGAAAAAAGCGAGGAGCGAAGGAGTGTATTTATTTACTCTTCGGTAGGCTACAGCAAAGTGATTTCTCCTTTAATGGTTCGAAAATGGTTTATAAACTTCAAACTCGAAATTTTTATACTGGTTTACAAAAAGTATTTCATTCTTGTTGCCCTGGGTATCTCTACATGAGGTTTTGTGATCTTGTATATATATGACACACCACTGGCCCATTTCTCAAGGGACGGCGTTACGAAGAGGGTAAACTTTACAAAGTAGCTTAGTGTTACTCTCGATAGTAAGGCGGAATGGAATGATTCCATGCTCGACCTACTGCTGGGGGGCAGCTCCCCCTGCGGGTAGGGTGGACCCCCTCAGGGTTCAGGGGGGAACCGAATATACCCGCAGTAAGGTATGCCTGTCGTAAGAGGCGACTAAAATCCCGCATGCACTGTGTCTGTCATTCTGGGCTTGCCTTGTCAGATATAGTGCTATAGTATTCATCGTAAAAAATGGTTATTGTACACTGTATATTTTTACTCATGGTATTCGACCGTGTTTTCGTTTACGAATGGATTTACTAGACACATGTCATCATACAGCCGGGTTCTTAAGAATTCCTAGCAGTTCTTAGGGACTCGACTGGCAGTAGCGAGAGCTACAGGTCACACCAAAGACTAAAACATGGTACAACAGGGAGCAGTCAGCCCTTGGAGGTAACTCCAATCAGCTCATTGGGTTTTTGGCACTTTGTGGAGATTCGTGGTGGCTGTGGTTTAAACCTAAATGCAGGAAGGGCATTTGTCCAATGTGGAGTCGCACTGCGGTCGGGTGCCGGACCCAGAGTACGGCAAAGGTTTTAGATGGGCCTCGAACCCGACCAAGGTGGCTAGGCTGTTCTCTTTTGGTTTGCACCCGAAGCAATTGTTACCAAAGTATAAGTGTGTGTGGCGGCACTCATGCTTTGGTTCTTCCAGAGTGTAGTGTTGTGTATGCACTTATGCTTTGGGGCGCTGATCAACGGATTGTTTTGATCTATGTGCTCCTAGCAATAGAAATCACCGTGGATTTGAGCCTTCGCAGGCAGATATCCACGTAAAACGCATTGGATTCTGCTGGGGGGCAGCACTATAAATGGTACACTGACGATATGATCAACCTCCCCCGAGACAAATTCCGTCTCCTTGTCACGCTCTATACAGGGTAGATACTGGACCTTTGTGACCATATGTAATATAGCGCACAAAATTTTGGTAAAAATCAAACTTGGCGATATCTAGAATTATTGCTTACAAAATATCTTTGTTTAATCGTTGAAACTCTCTCTTTGCGTTTCGAAAGTTATTGCTCGAACACACAGCGAATGCGCTAATGCTTTTCTTGCGGCACAGATGTCGGAGGCAAACGAGCGCACTGCGCAACAATGGATGTGCCATACGTTTTAAGAGCGGTAGGGAGACAAAAAATTTAGTACTATTGGAATGGTATGTTGTTTCACATACTTTTCGATTTTTTTTAGCGTGAAGAACACTTTAAAGATTTCAATTGTTTAACAAAAAATTATGTAAAATATTATTATTTAAACAAATGGATCGTGAAAAAATATCTATAAAGTAACACGACCATTTTTCTTCGACTTCACAAAATTTCATTGATTTATCTCCTGTAGTTTATGGAAAAAAAACTCAAAATAACTAATAGTTTAGTTAAATCAAATTTTAATAAATTCCCAAAAATCTATGACTATACCATATCAAATGTTCATTATTATCATTTATTGAACTATGCTCTCTGGTGATTTTCGCTTTGCCCAATTCATTCACAAAGCGTGGTCACAAGGCGTGGCAATAATAAATTTGCTCAGTATTTGAAAATGTTAAGCGAAATTATAATCATAAGCCGCTTAATTTCTTACAGATTTGTTTTACATAGATATACATATGTATCAAGTTAATAACATATTCTGATTCTGTATATAGACTTTGAAAAAGCATACAAGTTACTAGCATATACCATATAATAATAAGTATAAGTATGTATGTATGTAAGCAAAGCTTATCAGTTAAATTTATCGCATATGCCTAAGTATTTATGAATAAACTATATGTATGTATGGGTGTAATGTATTATATAAGTTATAAAATGTAGCGCATATACATTGATAAGCATATACTTTACATAAGCATTTGCAAATACATACTTACATATAATGTCAGTAACGAAATCGCAAGCTTAGTTTTTGGCCATTGCGGGTAGTTATATAAGTAAGACTGTTAGATATGTATATAGTTATATAAAACATATAAATTTTTTGTTATTGTATAATGCTTATTTTATTTGCTATTTACATATTTTATATAAAAAAGCGTGTTAAGAAATAATTTTTGTTTCATATTTTTGAATAAAGCGCAAAGGCTTTATCGCTTAATAATTAATTTTAATTTTGTTTACTCAAAAAAAATTATGCAATAACGAAATATTATTTATTTTTCCACCATAGTGACAACATCCCTATATAATAATCAGGGAAGGGGTAAAGATTCGGTAATGTTTAAGGGCAGTGCTAAAGAAATTATCTCAATTTTTTTATTCGAAAATGCTCACTGAATGAACTTTCGGATTTTTCAGTATTCAAAAAAAAAAAAGTCAAATCAATAAACGATTTAAAGTTGTGGCAACTTTTCGAAACTTCCCTTTTCAATGCGGTCGCCTTTTTCTCAAATTCTTACTAATCGCTTGGTTGTTGTTGTATGAAGCGACATCTCCCGGGAGTATGTTCGAATGATTTTGGTAGACATTTTGGTTATGAAATGCGTGTTTGCTCGACTCGTCCCGTTTTTTTTTTTCAAAATGAGTACCGTAAATTGTTCTCGTTGGGCATACTTGATCGTGTAAATTCCGATCCCACATTCGTTGAGAGCATTTTATAACTGCCGATGAGACATGGGTTTATGAGTATGACATGCAAACAAGTCAACAATCATCAGAATGATGGGGAAAAACGAGCAGAAACCAACAAAGTCACGCCAGAGCCGCTCAAGCAGCGTGGTTTGGAGCATCATGAATTTGTTCCGAAGATACAGATGGTCAATAAGGAATTCTATTTGGCGTGAGAACATCTATCAAGAATGGCCGGAATTGTGGAAGAACAATTCATGGATTTTATACGATGATAATGCACCATCGCATCGATTGTGACCGAATTTGAAACCAAAAGCGCAATAAGTTCTATCAGTCAATCATCGTATTCACCAGATTTTTGTGAATTTTTCTTGTTCCCCAAACTGAAAATGCAGCTCCGTTTAACCAGTTTTCAGTCGATCGAAGAGACAAAAAAAATCCTTTTGGTAATGCGGGTGCTCATAATCCTAAAAAGTGCTTAGGGAAACCGTTTCAAGAACTGGAAAAAATCGTTGGCATAAGTGTATTACGTCTGGTGGGAATTATTTTGAAGTAATACTGATGTAATAATTCTGATGAATGTTTACAATTTTCGTGTACTTTTTTGTATATTTGCCAAACATGCCCGAAATTCGGGTCTCATGCCTAGACTAATACAAGTCATTGATTACCATCAGGCTTACTACTGCCACAGCCCCTCTAAAAACAGCTCTTAGTATGAATGCTTGCTAGCACTGAACAGAAAATATAATATCGAGAATATGTTATCTTTCGACTGCCTTTCAGCTGTCTCCCTTTATTGCTAATTAATTCCAACAGCTCAACTGTTTAAATAGCGTTTTCATTTATTTTCAGTTTAATCCAAAGCATACTTGACACCTTAAACCGATATGTAAATAGTTTTAGCGATAACGAATGTAAATAACTATAAGTCTAAGATAAATAAATTAAACAAAATTCGCAACGCTGCAATCATCAATAATATACAATAAAGCATTTCTAGCAATTAGCAGGTGTACAATAAATTAAATGGTGCATTTCAAGAAACAAAAAATGTAAAAAAAGTTTGGTGAATACATTATCGAGGGAAAAACTAATAAATAAAATAATTGATAAAAGCAAAAATAACGAAAGATTAATGAAACAAATTGCGGATAATGAGTTATGTGTATGCAAATGTAATTTAAGCGATAAATCAGATATGCAATGTAGATAAAAGCACATACAATAAAAACAATAGCGAAATGTGACAAGCTTATAAATAAATACAAACAGAAAAAGGAATATTAAAAATAATAAAATTAGCTGTTTAACTGTAAAAAACGGCACCATGCATATGGCAGAGCGTTATTGTGCAGAAGCCTGCTTCAATGGCGTGCAGTGGTTATTGGAACCTAATTATGTGTTCATGTATGATTATGATACATATTTACATACATGAGAGTGTAAGCGAACATGTGAGTTGTGTTTTATGCATTTAACAATAATAATTATTGATGTACAGTAAATAGATTTATTTTTTGTTGATTTTTTACTCTGAGTTTCTAGTGAAAAAAATAGTAAAAGTTTTAATATATTGTATAACTTATATTTTTTTTTTATTTACTTTAGCTAATATTTATCCTAAATCAAATATATATGCGCTTACCTAAAATTAAGTAAAATTTAGACGAATTTCAGTTTATTTGCGTAAAAGTTGTGTATAATTACTTTCCGGAATGATTTAAAGCAGAGGTATATACATATCGTTACCTAAAATTGAAAACAACATTTTATCAAAAAAATCAAAATTGAGTTTTTTATTGCTTATGATTCACTAAATCTTATTGCACATATGCAAAATAAAATTTTCAGCTTCAGCTGGCAGATATAATCTATAACCAAACTCAAACTTTATTTCAATATGAGTGGTTTCTATGACATCATTTTGCTGCGCTTGGTTCATGTTACGATGTGTACATCTATTTCTGGATTAAAGATAAAAAGAAGCTTAAAAGCCACACACAAGTTGAACGTCTGAAATTTATAACATTGAGTTTGGTTTGGATATGAAATATGCTCATCGGTATTGTATCTCACACAGAAGACCTTGCATGATCAGTAAATCATCACTTTTATAGCCTGTTAACTTCCAACTCTTTGCTGGTTTATACGCAATATAATTCAAACTGACGCCGTCATACTATTTGGGTCAACAAAGTGATTCAAGTATAAATATAAATTATCACCGTGACGTGCTTAGTTAATTTAGACAAGACCGTTGTTGCGATTGTCGCTATCGGACTACTATAATATAGCTCTGCAGGAAAAATTAGGCTGTAGATTTCCGACACGGAATACGAGATGAGATGTTTTAGCTATGTTCTAGCAAAAACGGGACACTCGTAGAGGAAGTGTTGATAGAATTTTATCTCATCATCTTTCAAACAGCTGATGCTGATGCGTTAGAACGCCTACAACTATCGAAATGTGATCCTTTCTGGGAGAAAGAGCTCGCTAGAAGTCTTACCATATACCCTGGGCCAGACGAACCTTGCGACTGCTCTAGCTGCTGTTACTTGACCAACACTTGTTTAGCTGGTCTGAGGCCTTTCTGTCTACTAGTGAACCACAGAAAACCAATGCTGTCTGCATTTCACAGTTATCGAGACTGAGGTACCTGTCCTAGCAAGCTCAGCAGCTTTACAGTTCCCTAAAAATCCACTATGACAGAGCAGCCAAAATCAGTCTAATAATAAAAGAAAAAGCATAGCACCCAACTAACGCATAGAAAGTTATTAGGAGTATTCTTCAAGTGAAATTTTTTACTATACTAAATTGTTTTATCTCTTTTTGAAGTAATTTTTAGGCAATAAATGTTAACATGGCTTGCTTTTTTAAACCTTTTTTTTTAATTTTCAAAGTAATCGGCATGACTCTCTGCTTACGAGTATAATCAATAAACAGTTTTTGCGCAGCTGTTTGCCTCACGCTTGTTTTTGATAATTCTGAGAACCTCCACTTTTTCGAGAGACATTTTGGTTCAACAGCGGGTTCTTTGCACGCGTTAATCAATATACATACCAGCATTTTTCGATAAGTCTGCAAAATTTAGTTTGTTAGAACACACTCCCTAAACTGATTATACTGACACCACAGCCGAACAACGAAAAGTTAACGTAAAGAGGATCTGTGGTATGTCTCCGGTGAGTGCATTGCCTCCAATCCAAAGTGTTTAGAGAAAACCTTTAACTGAAAACAATTTCTAGAATTTAAGCTCAAAAAAGATAGGTGTGATTTTTCTCATCACTGAGAGCTTGTGCGGCATTTTATTTTAATTTTTTTTTCGTTTTGATTTAAAATGTGTTTTTCTTTTGAAAAGAGTTCGTGCAAAAAAGTTCAAAGTAAACTTTGTATGAATGCTATTGACTACAATTTTTTTTGGAAAGCATCAATTGTTTGCACTTAATGCGTTGTTAATAACTGCATTTTATTTATATTAAATTACAAAAATTTATTTATAAATAATGTGTGGCAATAATAATTTACAAAGTTATGTAATTATACACGGAAATATATTGGATAACAAAAAACTACTTATATTTGACGCAATTGAAAAAAAAAATCTTTTGAAGCAGTATTAAATTATTTAAATAATATTTCAGCACTGCATACTTGATAAAAAAAAAATATAGTTGATATCGTTAGAAATAAATATTTAATTTTTTTTTTGTGGAAAATAACATTACGCAACATAAAAAGCGAAACTTTTTTGAAGGCAGTTATATAATATATTATTTTTTATTAAAATGCAGAAATCGTTACAAATTACGTTTTCTTAAGTTCCTATGTTGCAACAATGGAATTGTTGTCAGTTAATTCTGATAAATAATATTCGTCAGCCATAATTCTTGTTTGATTCAAATTTTGCTGTTTAAAATTTATAAGTTATAAAAAACAAAAACAACCAGTAATTGTAAAAACCATCATAAACGAACTGAAAACTATGTAAACTGTTACAAAATCAAAGTATATCATAATAAGAATTAAACTTAAGTATATGCATATGTATATGTAATCAAACTATATTCGCGTGCTTCAGCCGAGGAGAATTACTTAATACAACTAGTGATTTATATGCGTACATACATATATAGTATAATGAAAATATTATAAATATGTAAACTGGATAATAAGATTGATATAAAAATAAACTTAAACTTAGATTAAATACGTTAAATTGAAGAGAAAAATTCAATAAAATTAAATCATTGTAAATGAAGGCTAATAAAAATGATTAAGAAAAGAAATAAGAAATTTTGACATTTTATTTATAAAAAAATGCTATTACATATATATGTATTGTAATATCTTACTGGTAAGTAACAATTTTGTATTAGTTAAAAATCGATATTTAAATTATTTTTTTTTTTTTGAGTTTATAAAAATGCAAGCCACGCACTCCCACCAGCAGTTGGTAAGTTCAATTTTAGTCATGTATCACCTGTTACAAGCAGACGTCCTTTTTCAGAAGCCTTTTTTTCATAGATCATGAGTGCGTCGCGACGCACATATAGAATGTTTCTGGCGCTTCGCTCAACTTATTGCCAACATAATCAGCCTACTAAGCGAACTATTCGCAACACTATCACCCCTCTTGAGACCTATCATTCATTCTTCTTCTTTCTTATTAGCGTAGACATCAGTTACGCGGTAATAGCCGAGCTTAAAACAGTGCGCCAGTCTTTCTTTCCTTCCGTTGTTGGGCGCCAATTGGAGATTCCAAGCGAAGCCAATTTGCTTTGTTTTTAGCTTCCTACGGAGTTGAGGTCTTCCTCTTCCTCTGCTTCCTCCGGCGGGTACTGCGTCGAATAGTCTCCGAGCTGGGGCGTTTTCTCCCTTAATTCGCTGAACTACGAGGTGTGTTCAAAAACTATCGCGAATCGTAACTGACAGTTTTCTTCGATTGCAGGGGCGTGGTGCATCATGAGTTGGCACAAGTGTATAATATCTCATGGGGATTACCTTGAATGGGACAAAATAGATATTCATGAATAAATAAATAATTTTTGAAAAAACACAAAATTCGCGATACTTTTTGAACACACCACGTATGTCAATGTCGGGTCCGGTCATCTGGTAAAGCTCACTGTTCCACCGACTGCGGTATTTGCCGTTGCCAATGCGCAAAGGACAATAAATCTTGCGCGCTTCTGCACCATATGGCAGGATAGGGATGTTGAGTGACTTATAGAGTTTAGTCTTTGTTTGTCGAGAGAGGACTTTACTTCTCTATTGTCTTCTTAGCCCCAAGTAGGACCTTTCGGCAAGTGGTATTATGCTTTCGATTTCGAGGCGGACATTGTTATTGCTGTTATTATTGGTTTCACGATAGACGAAATAATCTCCAACTTCGAAGCTATAAGTGTTAACATTGAAGCGGGAGACAATTCGTAAGTACGACAACTATTTGTTTGATGACAAGAGATATTTCGTCCGCAGCTCCTTTTTGTGCAACTTTGGAATCAACGAAGTGATGGTGCTATTCGCCGTAACTCGGACTGACGTTATGGAGGGACGTCTAGGTCTTAAATTGGAAACGTACAAAATACAGTTTGCACAAGAACTGTAGCCGCTCGTCCTTCCTAAGTGACATTGCTTCGCTCTGTGGGCTCTTGAAAAGTTCCAAGAAGATTCGATGTTTTCGAGCCAAATTTTGTTCAGCGATGATGTCCATTTCTGGTTCAATAAGTATGTAACACACAATTGCACAATTGCCTCATTTCAGATAAAGAGCACCCTTAAGGTTTTCAAGAGCAATCATTTCATTCAGAAAAAATAACGGTTTGGTGTTATTTGAAATCATCGGTCCATATTTATTAAAAAATGATGGCGATGAGAACGTAACCGTTAATGGCGAGTCACTATTTAATTCCTGAAATTGAAGCTCCTGATCTCGGCGAAATTTGGTTTCAACAAGACGGCACTACTTCCAGCACATAGCATCATTCATCGGATTTTTTGAGAGAACAATTCGTTGAGAAAATATTTTCACGATTTGGCCGGTCGATTGGCCACCAAGAATGCGTGATATCACACCGTTAGACATTTTCCTGTGGGGATACGTTAAATATAAAGTGCAAGTGGACATTCCCGCTTTTAGTTTCATTCTTATAATCTATAAAATCTATAACTCCGTCATTTGTAAAATTTGTCTGTGTTAATTACTTCAACTAAAAAATTCCTAAAAAAAGAAAGAAGATTTTTGAAGACATGTAAAGAGCTTTTGTTTTTATTTCAACTCTTCTTTCTTTTATTAAATTTGAAATTACATGCGATCAAATTTGTTAAAACTTTAGCTTTTTGCTTGGCTTTCTGAATACAGTGCACCTCTCATATTAAAATTAAAAATTAAATACGAAAAATTTCAAAATAAGAATCTGCAAATATTTCAACAGCTCAAATACTCTAAGAAGCCTTTTGAAGTGCTTCACTAAATTCTTGCGAAAAATATAAATATATCTACCAAAATTATAAATAAATTCCATGCAATTTAAGTCCACATCTCAGCCGACTCTACGGCTATATAAATAACTTCAAGGAGTGCACTCAAAGTAAAATTTTCGCAAAGTGCAAGGCAATTGTAGGCAAAGGTGGTGTAAAGATGTACAAATAAATGACCATTCAAGTACAAGAAAAAAGAGCAAAACAACGAAAAAAGTGTGAAGTAAACTAAAACCAATCAATTTGAACAGCGGCCTTTGGTGAGCGCATCTAAAAGGCTCTGCCACGTGCTGTATAAATATTTAAGCATATACACACATACAATATATACTGTATTCATATTATATGCACGAGAAGGTTTGGATATTTGGAGTACAAACGCGCGAACAAATATGGATATGCATGTGCATTGGAGCGGGTCGATTTACAGGGAGCCAAAAAAATAAAAAAAATCATGTTGGACGGATCATTCTGAGCAGCTTTGTCGAAGAGACTACGAGTCTAAAACCAGCGATTTTGAAGGATAAGTTGTTCAGAATGTACCGTG
The DNA here is from genome assembly GCF_023373825.1 of Bactrocera dorsalis. Lineage (NCBI taxonomy): Eukaryota > Metazoa > Arthropoda > Insecta > Diptera > Tephritidae > Bactrocera > Bactrocera dorsalis. The sequence continues at coordinate 12,897,204 of NC_064307.1, read as the reverse complement.
GAGCATTTCCCACATATGTACGTGATTTTATAGTAAAAAAGCGACCCGCTCTAATATAAATATATATGCACATGGCAGCCAGGTGAATGTTTGCAGTCATATATGCATGTGAGCGCGCTTGTGTGTGTTTGTTTGCAGTGAACTTCCGCTGGCACGAGTTTACATAAATTGTTGCATTTCGCATGCATCCTGTGGCAATGAACTGAATATTTTATGAACCTAAACACTCCAATGTTGCAGCACAATATTTATTTTATCCACATTTTGCAGTTTTTTCTTTTGATGTTGGCACTTAAATTTTGTTTTGCCCTTATTTAAAGTGGTGAAGAGGTGGTACAGTTTTTTCTTTTCATAATAAAGACACCTTTGAGTTGTTTTTTTTGGATAGATTTCAGAGAGTTATGGCATTTTTCATATATTTTTAAATAAGTGTAGCATACATACAATATATACTACTATGATCAAATTGAAAGGTGAATTTCGTGCATTTCATTTTCTTCAAAGTAATACCCTCCCGCTAGAATACACTTATGCCAACGAATTTTCCAGCCATCAAAGCATTTGGCAAAATCCTCCATACAGATGGCCATCAGAGCCTTCTTCGATTCAGCTTTTATATTCTCAATTGAGTCAAAACGATGTCCTCGGAGTGATCATGTGACTTTGCTCACCTCATAGTCTCCTAGTGTCCATTGCTGCGCAAAACCCTTAAGGAAGCAAAATGGTCGAGAGTAGCTTAAGGTAATTGTGTTCTCAGCAGCTCCCGAGGGGACCAACTCTGTCTTTTCGTTTCCATCTATTCCTATATGCCTCGGTACCAAGCCGATACGAGTATTAACCGAGTTACATACTGATAGTGTAGTTATTGCATGCTTGCATATTCTAACGCAGTGAGACTTAGTATTGGTACTTTGAGGAGTCTTAATTTCCGCTTGGCTATTCACTAGACGGTTTTGGACTTGCTGTCTAGAGCAGAAATGTTATATTAGTTATATAGTTATAATACAAGTTATGGTGGATAATTGTTGGTGGGACCAAGACTACTTATGTTCTTGAACGCAAACGCTGTTTGGTTAGGCCTGTATTAGAAAGTGACTCTGCGGTATGGAACTCCTGTTACTAGAACCGTTTTGACAATTGAGGTAAGTTAAGGTATTTTAAAAAAAAAAAGGAAATTACATTTAGCCTAAGTAAAAAAGTGAAAAAGCCTGACAGTGGTCTCATATCCAATTCAGAGAGCCGGACGGACTGGCGGTCAACAAATGAAAAATTGCGCAGCATTGGATTGAAACATTTTCCTCAAAAATAAGCTTTTAAAACGTGACAAACACCACATGTTTGAGTGGCGGATTAAATTATTTCAGTGTTTTTTCCATTTTTTTCAAACTATATTTTGTGTACTGAAATAACATTGGCTACATACTTTCCAAATAAGCGCGAAATATTACCACAATTTGGCATGAATGCAAACAAAGACAACTTTGAAATGCAAAATATCTATTTTTTGCCAGCATGTTTCTATTTAAGCCATCAACTGTCGCGCGAATTGGTGCACAGCAGGCGAACTTCGGCAACAAAACACATTTTTGTATCAATTTAGCAGAGTTTTGAACTCCTGTCAGGCAGACCATCAGCAGTATGAGTGTGTGTGGCTGTGTGTGTTTAAACGCAAAATATTTGCGGATTAAAAAAGCGATTAAAAATAAAAATGCATAAATAAATAAATAAATGTTAAGCACATTAAGCGAGCGTTTTATATGCAAATATCACAGCGCACAACTTTGGGCACACACACACAAACATAGTCACGTGTATAACCAAGTAGTGGCGGCGTGTGATTCTCTATGCCTGATACCGCTATTTTGCTCTGTAATTTTTATCATCGTAGCAATTTTGTATTTTTAATGTTTTATAGCGGCGAAAATTGAATGTTTTTGCTTGTGTATGTGTGTGTAAGGCTATTGAGTAAGCAAAGCAATCCGTGCGGCAAACTGAAAAAACACACAAACGTTTGTAATAAATAACATGAAAAAGCATTAGGCTGATGAGAAATGCGTTTTAATAAATTAATTTGCTGAAATCAACAGTTAAATATTTTATTTAAACAAAACATTCAATTTTATGCTTTAAAAGCAAATATTAATTGCCTTTAGCTGACTGGTGGTGTTGCTGCAGGCGTGGGAAGTGAGAAAATTTAAGTAATAAATTTTACAATTATTCGCTGGCAATTTTTTCCGTAGGGTGGCATGTAACTTTTTTAACACACTGTCGCGATAAAAAATTGCAATCGATTCGGGAGAATACACTGTAAGTGAATCCCTCTTGTTTTTCTACTCATATCTATAGCGACTGCTACATAAGTATATAAGCATACATGCATGTACTATATATATTATTTGGAATTACGTATGTGTACCCAGTAATGAAATGTCGGACTTTGCAAAAAATATCCACTCATAGTCAGAATTTCTTAAAATCAAACTGGTGGATGAATGGATCCATGTGTAGAAGTTCACCCAAGTGAAGAAAGTTCACTGATTGCCATTCACTTGGGAGTGGTCAGAAACGATTCCTTACTTATGGTTCAAGCATATCTCGACTTCTGGTCTTAGACCAAGTATCCTCTCCATCCGTTTGAAGGCAAGCTTAAGTGAGAAGGCGAAACATCTATCCCCAGAGTTGTGCGTTGGGTTTGGGACCCGCCACGTAAAAAACGCATCCAATCAAATAAACAAAACTAGTGGAGAAAAGCTAAACTTAAAAAATGGAAGGCTGTGACATCAATATAGCATATCTAGGTCGGGCAGATAGTCTATCTTAAATTAAGTTAAGCAGTTTCTAAACAAAATTGAAATTAAAATTTAAATTATTTTTGAAAATATAAACTGCAGTTTTGTGTAACTGTTTTAAACTAAAACAGGAAGATTGGAAATCTTTGTATTAAGTATCTAGTTTTTATGCAAAGTATTGACCCGATTTTACCTATTTTTATTAGATTCTCTCTATTTTTTTATGAAAATGCAATTTTATTGTTAAGAAATGGGTAAAAATGAATTATTCGAAGTATTGCCCCTCGAATAACATTGCTGTAAAACCTTCCATATTGTGATGCTCTCCAAGAATCAACCCATTTTTCGATGCCGTCTTGTGAGTGGAACTGCGCAGAGCCAGCCAAGCGTCATCGAAAGGAACATTTAATAATCGGAGAGTTTAATATCTGAGCAATATAGCGGATGGGGTATGATTTCCCATTTAAGTGTTTCTTGGTGGGGTGTAACGAGTTTGGCAAGGTCAGGTCGAGCGTTGTCATGCAACCGAATTACTTTTTCGGGCCTCTCCTGGTATTAAGGTTAAAGAAACATAAGTTCCTGGTTTCTAATCATTCACAGCGCATATAGTCGCTTTTAAATGGCCGGAGGAAAGCTCTTCGTCAGTTTGACATGGATCCTCATCATTCAACGTTTCCAGTTCACCGTCTTCGAAGGTTTTTGGCCTTCTTTCACGCGGACGGTCTTCTGTTGCCGATTTATTTGACTGAAGAAAACAAACCCAACACTTCCATCTAATGGCGTTAATTTGGCAAAAAATTGGATATATGCATACAACCAAAAGTAGTATATGATACATAAATATGTCATTAATATGAAAACGCAGTTTCTCTTTCACATGCATAGGCTAAGTTTATCACATTTGGATATATCACAACTGACTGGTGCCATCTATTGGCAAACAGTGGGAGCTTTTTTTGCAAGCCTATAATATAAGGAGTTTCTGCTGCTGATTTATTTACTCATTTGCATACTGCAAAGTAAACCGAAACTTTAAAAATCCTTCCATTTAGTATTCAGTGGCTATTTGAACCAATGCAATTGGCCTCTGGTGTAGAAAGAGTATAAAAATACTTTTTGCTTGTATTGCAAATAGACTAATTATAAAGTAACTACTTACTATCTCATATATAGGTGTCTATATATTTGCGGGTTTTTTACATTTTGTTGCACATAAAAAGCCGAAAAGATTTCTGATAATTACTTTTAATGTTCGATAAAAAATTGAGATCAAATAAAAAACGAAAAAACGCAAAAATAATTATATTAAAAAAGTGTTCACTACACAAATTTATATTGAAACTGATATGAGATATAAATATTCATTTAGTGTATTTAATTCTTACTTTTTTTAAGAAAAATTATGCATTTTTAATATCTTTACGTTGTTATATTGACATATGTTTTATTTTTAAACAAAACAATTTGCATTGAATTTAATTGCTTAAATGGAAAAATTCAGCTTATTCATTTGTTTTTAAAGTTTTAAAGTTTAATAATAACATAATTTTTGAAAACTTAAAATTCAAAAAAGTCACCACTACGTAATACTTGTACATCTACATCTTTTTTCTGAAGTTGCAGATTTATGTTAATAAGTATTTGTGCTAGAAATTGTGTGATTAGAACATGTTTTTTGGCTATCTTTTCTAAAAATTAAAGCATGCATTAAACTTTTTGGTTTAGGTTTTAAAAAACTTAAGACTAAATAAATTGTAGCTGCTTATAGAAAACAAAACTAAGGTGTTGCTTCAGGCGCAGAACTAGAAGCAGGGTCAAACCACGTCAAGTGGTCCACGAAAATTTCGAAATATCGCCGATTTTGAAAATTAGCATTTCATTAGAAAGAGGATCAGACGCATACCCAGTGATATAAATATTTCGTCAAAATTCGTTTTTTTTTTTTGTTAAAGTTATTGAAGGTTGAAATTTAAAGCATGATAAAATTGTAAAATTTTTTTCTCATAAACTACTACAGATAAATCGATGAAATTTTGTGAAGTCAAAGAAAAATGGTCCTGCTATATTATAGATTTTTTTTATGATCCATTTGTTTAAATAATAATATTTTAAATAATTTTTTGTTAAACAATTGAAATTTTTAAAGTGTTTTTCACGCAAAAAAAAATCGAAAAATATATGACACAACGCAGAAAATATTCGCCTTTAATAATCTGCAAAAAAATTTATGTTCATTCATACCATTCCAAAGATATTGAATTTTTTGTCTCCCTACCTCTTAAAACGTATGGCACATCCATTGTTGCGCAGTGCGCTTGTTAGCTCCCGACATCTGTGCTGCAAGAAAAACTCAATTAAAGAATATGAGTTATGAAGAACTTCGAGTTAAAGAAGCTCGCATTAGATATATATAAAACTCATACACTGATCGACATATTCGACAAAAAGTTTGTTAGAAAACGGAAATCATTATACATATGTAGTATATAGGAGTTGGGCAGGTATCGACCCGATTTTTATATATTTTTCCAATACTGCATACTATGAATATGCCACATACTAATGAAGTGTTCCCTGAGGTTCGCAAAAGTACCATCACCAACCATTTGAAGTAAAGTCAACCGATCCTATATATTTGTTTTGTGGGGCCAGGTCAAGTTTTCGGCCAATTTTATCCACTTTAGGCACAAAGATACACTTTTATCAGTAAAACACGCTGACTGATTTTCATTGTTCACATGCTCACATGTTAGCTGATATAGTATATTTGGTAAAAAGTTACCTGGAAGTTCGAAAGTCGCTGTGTTAGATATATGGGAACTAAGGAAAGTATTGACACTAACACACAGACATACCATTGTCAGGATATGATTATCGCTGAATTTCATTTATATATCTCACACAATGACCAATATTATTTTTTAAAAGTCAACTACATATAAGTACTGGGGTCCACATATTCGGTACTTAGGGGCTTGAGCATTTTTATTGGATTTAAACAATTTTTGATCATAAGTTGCTTCACGCTAAAGTCATCATTCGTGCAAAGCTTTATCTCGTTAAATTAATTGCTTCTTAATTTCTACACTGGAAGGGAGAGACTTATAAGAAATTTAAAATTTTATTATTTTGGAAGTGGGCGTTGTTATCATTCAATTTCATCAATTTTCCCTATTATACATTTTAGCAACATGTTGCAAGAGCATAAAAAGAAGTAACTGAATTAAGGGCGTAGTTGAAATATATATTTTGTTTTATTGATTGAATTCAAACGTGCGTTAAAAAGCAATTGAACTGCACAAGCTGTAATCTTACTAATGAAATGTATATTTATTGTTTTATGTTAGAATTTTATAGTATAACTGAATGTGTATTCATGCCTATATTATTTTATTGTAATAAAAACAAAATAAAATTTGTTGGTATTTATTTGTGGTCATTGCTAGGCCAGAATTTGGGTATTAAAACAGTATTTACAATTTGTTTCTGTGTGCATTAGAATTTGTATTGCAGGAACCACTTTTTGGGTGATTTTTTTATAACTTAAATATTTTAATTTACACAAATTGGGCAAGCAAACATTTTCGGCCCTGAATTTATTTATCTATTTTAAAGTGAAACAATTAAAAATGATTGCTTTGGGAGGTCAGAAAAGGGAGCAGAGGCAAACAGCTCAGATATGTGATAGACAGAGGGACAGAAGTCTGGTGGGAAAATATTTTAAATATATTAAATGGAGGACTTAGTATCTGATTGATTATTGCTAAATGGTCTGCGCGCTGGTATCGACTAGGTTTTTTTATGTCAAAATTTTGTATGCCAAGAAAAAAGAATATAATTTACTCGTATTTGAAAATACATTTTTTTCATTTTAGGTGCATCATTTCTTGCTAGACCGATTTAATCAAGGCTGTTACGAGTCAAGAAATTCGATTATGACTTTTACAAACTTTTGTAAGCGATGGCGTATGAGTAACTTTTCAGTGGCAACTCATAGAAGTAATCATTCTACTATATTTAGCTCCTCAAGCCAATCTTCCCTTGCATTGTGTGCCGACATAGACTTTAAAACTGCAAATCCGGCTGGCAAGCAGCACTAACCGAACCAAAGTAAATACGCACACATACGCATTCACTCAACTAGAAAGTATTGTGTTGATTTGAGAAAGCCAATTAAATTAAGATTCAAGCACTGCGCCCAGTGACTCAGCTGCAAAGCTGTGTAAACTGAAATATGATAAGATCGGATCATCACTGCAATTTAGCAATCAACGAAATTACCCGCACACAGGCAAACATACGCACATACACACTCATACACATACACACTCATACACATACGCACGAGCAAGCAAACTTGACTGCCAGAATTTTTGTTTCGAAGAACTAAGTTGATGCAATGAATTATTATATAACTGCTGATGCATCGACACGAGCATAAAATACTCGTGCGCATATATAGATACGTGTATAAGTATATGTGTCTGTATGTAGAAGCGAAAATACACTTTTCCTTCTGACAAATCGTTTTAAACGTCTGACTAATGCAAATAGTTTAAAAGCATTTTGCGAATGACTTCTACTCACTTAAGTGAATATGCTTACAAATCTACATTTGGCTGTGTGTGTGTGGCAGATTAGCTTTAGTGGAATTTGGTACAAAATATACATAAGTTCGTTTAAATTTCAAGGTAATTGGCTGCATTAAAGCAATTTGTGCTGAAAGTGAACTCATTACGAAATATAATTCGTGAAAATACACCAATTCGACTTAAGCAATTTTTTCTTATCACACATGCATGGGCGTATATATGGATTCAGTAATAACTTTTACGAAACATTAGAAGTGAAGATTGAAGATACAAGATCGCGGTGGCCACCTGCAACCGGCAGATACAGTGAAATGTCTACGGCTCATCCTGGATTGGAAGCTTTCATGGAAGCCAAATATAGAAGAGAGATCAAAAAAAGGCATTGATTGCCCAATACTGCTATGGGGGAGCCATTGGCTAGAGGTGGAGTCTCTCATCGAAAGTGGTCCTCTGGCTCTACGACGCCATAATCAAGTCCATTAGGTTCTATGATGAAGGGTTCTAGAAAAGATCACACTTGCAAAGAAAGTCGAGAGCGTTCAACGGGCCCGAAGGCTGCGACAGTGGCTGTTAGACTCAAATAATCTGAGTTCCTAAAAGAACGCCTATCTGAACACTCGGATATCCTCATACACTATGACTTCATACCGGATAACTTTTTTTGGGGAGTCGCCAAACCGAACGGCGAGGGAGTTGTGGGTGTAAGAAGTGGTTGGAAGAGAGGTGCAGTGAGCTTTTTTGCGGATAGGTCAAATATTGGGGGAAAAGTTGGTGGAGGGGTTTACTGTCTGGAGCTCTATAACAACTCCATCTTCGAACTTTCTGACTATTGCAATGTCTTCCAAGCCGAGGTTGCAACCATTAAGGTAGCAGTAGATTAATTGCATCGAAATGTAATCGTCTTCTGAGAAGTGACCATCCACTCATATGGCAGAGCGGCAATACTAACCTTGAACTCATTAACGGTGCGTTCAGGGTTGGTCAATAAGTGCCTAAGCTATCAATAGCATTGAGGGTCTTTGTGATAAGACTGGTAGAGATGTCGGGACATGGCCCGAGTATGGAAGCGAGTCGGTGCTCCCGTATCCTCTTGCGTTCTAGTTCTAGAGAGCTGGGCTCTCGGAAGTTTGGGCAGCACTGGACCACCATCGGTAGTTGCGCTGTCGCAAAAGCCTTATGACCCAATACTGATGGCAGGAGATCTAGTGATCTCTTTGCTCTCTGTAAGGCTAGCCTCTCCCCGGTGGGCTTTTAACAAGCCATTGCCCTATTGGCGTCTATTCTGTAGGGTTGGGAATCTTACCAGACGCTGTCTGCAGAAGCTGTATGAAAGAAGGTTAAGGTAGAAATAACTCAACACTTCCCGCGTTTGGGAAGCCAAGACCTTAAACACTTGTGAGCACATACTTTCAGACATCCCACGGAACTGGCGGGAGTTGAAATTAAATGTCTATCCAAACCTGTATTGGCTACTAAGTGTTTTCCCAATCTGCAAGTCCCAACACAGGAGTTCTTGTATTCTATGCCCTCAGAAAAGAACTGCATACTGCACCAGTCTACGTGTGATCTTCGATCAGTCATCTTACCTAACTTAAGGCGCTTCTCAATAATCATTCCGTAAGAAGCAGAGGACTTGAGTGTATTTGTCTCAATTTTAAGGATACATGGACGTTTATGGAAATTGTGAAGTTCATGGCCATCATTTGCTCTTTCCTTTCATCTCTTATAGGTGTAACTTTTGAACTCTAGTTCTATAAACGATACACAAGAAAAAACCTGCATTTTGATCTTTAGATTTATTTTTCGGTTTCAGTTCTCAAATTTTTCCAACTTTATAACTTTGTTGACCATTAAACCAATTTTGATAGTTCAGCATATTTTAATCCACTTTGAGAATTTTGTTTAATAATTATTTGTGAAAATTATAGACCTCAACTAAAATATTTCTCTCTTACCGAAAGTGCCATAATGCCAAAGCCACCAATTTATATATATTTTGGCATTACAGCCTTGTAGGCAATTGAGGACTGAGGCACTAATTCGAAATGCAAGCAAACACATTTTCTTATTCATATGAATTTATGTATATATATTTGTATATTTACATATAAATAAGTATGTACAGAGAAGATCTTGATTGAGATTGCAACACAAATTGATTAACCACATATCAACTTCGTATATCAAGATATCAATTCGACCACAGTTTGGGTTGAGTAGAAGGGAGGTAGAAGTCAGAGCATAGCTTCATAATTAAGAGGTGAATATGTAACCAGTGTGCTCTTTAGTCAGCTTTTGATAATTTTAAGGCACAGATATATTACACTGTTCTACAGTTCCAAAATTCAGAAAGCATTGAAGAAAATAACTAAAATCTTTATAATGTCGGCTTTGGTTTGAAAAATTAAGGTGGAATTGATGTAAACAGGGGACAAATGTCGAAATCATTTGTTATATTCCGGTTAAACGTATTTTAAGAGCTTCTTTGTAAAGCTTTCTCTTTTTTAAAGAACTAGCAGTAGTATGCCATCTGTAACGATGCCATCAGCACTTACCACTTTCTGCCATCACTTTTATGTCCAAGTTGAATAGCTCTCCCTGTTCCTCACTAAAAATTCCAAAGTTATCCAAAAATGTTTCCAGATTATCACGGATGTAGTCCGAGTATAGTATCAAGTTCTGAGAAGCCTAAGTGATTTCTGTTAATATTTATTTCCAAAACGACTATATTTATCAGAATATTTGTTGCTAATATCCAAAATTTAAGAGCACATGCAATGTTTCCTTGAATAAGGTCGTAGTCTGGACACCTGATGGTATCAAAAAATGCAATATGTTGCTTCAGAGTATAATACTTTCTTTCAACTAATGGTTGTACGTATCGCCTAAAACTAAGCGAGAAAGATGTAAAGTTATATAACGGGTGATCTAAGTAGATGTACATTTTTCTATAGCCTTTCACTGACAGATCACGCGTGCAAGAACTGAAACCGCTCGACCTTCCCAAGCGACATCGCTTCGCTCCAAGGGCTCTTGAAAAGTTCCAAGTATAATTGATGTTTGCGAAATTTTGTTCAGCGAGGAGTAACATTTCTGGCATAATGGCTATGTAAACAAGTGAAATTGCCGCATTTGGAACGAAGAGCAACCTGAAAAGATTCAAGAACTGCCATATCATAACATATCATAAACAAAGATTAGTTGTGGTTTGTGGGCTGGTGAAATCATCGATCCATATTTCTTAAAAAAATGATGCCGATGAGAACGTAACAGTCAATGACGGCTATTGTGGCGTCATCATAACCGAATTTTAGAATGAAAAAAAAAAACGCCCTAGACCCCATGTAACTAAGAGGCCTTATGTACCTGAAGGTACTTCACCGAATTCAATCCTTGCAAGTTATAAGAGTATAAGATGATTGGTTAACTTAGCTCTTCCTTACTTGTTTGATAATAATTTCGATTTATCAAGTCAATCTGAAGTGTAAATTTCTTTCAGAAACACCGCCTTCTTTTTGGGAGCCCGCGATTTTGGTTAAAATCAAAAGTTCTCTTGTCGTTCAAACATCACCAGTATTCATTTATTATATAAATTTTGTTATACTCTCGCAACAAAGTTGCTAAAGAGAGTATTATAGTTTTGTTCACATAACGGTTGTTTGTAAGTCCTAAAACTAAAAGAGTCAGATATAGGGTTATATATACCAAAGTGATCAGGGTGACGAGTAGAGTTGAAATCCGGATGTCTGTCTGTCCGTCCGTCCGTCTGTCCGTCCGTCTGTCCGTCCGTCTGTCCGTCCGTCCGTCCGTGCAAGCTGTAACTTGAGTAAAAATTGAGATATCGTGATGAAACTTGGTACACGTATTTCTTGGCTCCATAGGAAGGTTAAGTTCGAAGATGGGCAAAATCGGCCCACTGCCACGCCCACAAAATGGCGGAAACCGAAAACCTATAAAGTGTCATAACTAAGCCATAAATAAAGGTATTAAAGTGAAATTTGGCACGAAGGATCGCATTAGGGAGGGGCATATTTGGACGTAATTTTTTTTGAAAAGTGGGCGTGGCCCCGCCCCCTACTAAGTTTTTTGTATATATCTCGGAAACTACTATAGCTATGTCAACCAAACTCTATAGGGTTGTTTCTTTCAGGCATTTCCATATACAGTTCAAAAAGGAAAGAAATCAGATAATAACCACGCCCACCTCTCATACAAAGGTTATGTTGAAAGTCACTAAAAGTGCGTTAACCGACTAACAAAAAACCTTAGAAACACTAAATTTTACGGAAGAAATGGCAAAAGAAAGCTGCACTCAGGCTTCTTTTAAAAATTAAAAATGGGCGTGGCGTCGCCCACTTATGGACCAAAAACCATATCTCAGGAACTACCCGACCGATTTCAGTGAAATTCGGTATATAATACTTTTTTAACACCCTGATGCTATGTACAAAATATCGGTGAAATCGGTTTACAAACACGCCTTCTTCCAGTATAACGCTATTTTGAATTCTATCTGATGCCTTCTCTGTATAGTACTATATATACATTAGGAACCAAAATAGAAAAATATGTAAATGACGGATAATGAAATCTCGATTATCACTTTATCATGCGAGAGTATAAAATGTTCGGTGACACCCGAACTTAGCCCTTCCTTACTTGTTTTTTATTTATTTATATTTGGGGTTTGAGATAATTTAAAGCAGAAAACTTTTCGATATATTATATATCTTGCTTCGGAGGAACTCTTAGAGGTCTGTTTCAGACCGAGGGAATTTAAAAATTTTCAAAATGAATCATCCACTTCATATTAAATTTTTTTCCTCACCATATTGAATTTCGATACAAAAACACTTGCTTATATCTTATTAAATTATTTTCACTTCTACTCTGTGTTTCTTATATATTTATTGTGCACAAAAGTGTATCCTTAATATTTCCGTACAATCCCTTTTAATTATTTGAGTGACTTTAAGCCGCACATGCACACACACAAATATACTTTATTTCAATTACGCACTCAATTATACAATTCATTATATAATAACATCGTAATCGAATGCATTTGCATTACTTATAATTGTTTTCAAGGCCTTCACCTCAAACTATGGTCTTGCGTAAGTGCCCAAAGTCAGCAGAAGCATATGTGGCAAGCACTCCAATTCATTACGAACTGTTTGGTCATGCAACTAAAGATATGCAAATGCATTATTAAGTGCAAAGAAATACCGAATAGCCCATTATATTGAATTAAATTTCACTTATTTGGCTCCGTTTGCCACTCCATCACATTCCGAGAATTCTACTTGTGCAAACCAACAACAAACGCTTCAAACGTGGTGGTCAATTGCAATTTCATTTAATTCCTTGTACAAATTTTAATCATCGGAAATAAATTATTATTGATTGGTGTACATACTATTGGTAAAAACAGTATATACTTGTATGTGTGTGCACATGAATTCCTGTCCATTAAAATAGCACCACATACCACAGTTCAACATCTTTACATCCAAATACATACACAAACATAAGCAAATAGTTTCTTCTAGGATATTTCCTTAAGAGCTCCTTATAGGTGTGTAAATATATAATCATATAAATTTATATATATTTATTTGTATGATTGTTATACTGTTACATTTTATTCTGCATTCATTCTTATTGGCCGTAGCAAAATAATTTTGATGTGGCTGACTGCATTCCGGAATTACTCCGAGTAAATATATTCGCAATTCCTTCCATCCATCCTTCTACGCAGTGCGGTGAGTAACAACAGCTGTGGTGTATTTATTACTTACTAACTAATGCACACATACTGTAGAACAATTGAAATACCACAACTAAATACTCAATTGACTTCGCAAATAATTTTGATTGTGCTCGTTAATTTTGTGGAATAATTTATTTACATATGTCTAACCCTTAGAATCTTATAAAACACTTCAGATTAGTTCTCTACAAAAACTAAAACAAAAAAAGCAATACTAATATCTAACAAAAACAACCACATTAATAACTCAATAACCTGTGAACACAAGCCATAATCACAAGTTTGAACCGACTTGGGTGATATAAACGAGTACTAGTTAGCGGAGACAAGAACCAGTTTTGCATCACTTGCAAACTGATTGAATAGATTCTGAATATTATTGCAACTTTTTGGACCAGTTGAAGGAAAAAATTCGTGTAAAAAGACCCGGTTTACAGAAGAAAAAAACTTTTTTGATCAGGGCACCGTGTCCCAAAAGCATTTTGACAATGGCTAAATCCCATGAATTCGAATTGTTGCAGCATCCATCATATTCACCAAATTTGGCCCCCAGTGACTTCTATTTGTTTCCAGAACTCAAAAAATGTATGCGTGACAAGCGTTTAATGTTCAATAGGAGATTATACTGAATAATAAAGTGTAGTTTGAATCATAAAATCGTGTTTTTCCTTTCAAACGACAAAATTTATTGAACAACCTGATATACATAAAATTCGGATAAACCTGTTAATGGTATGTCTCTATGTCAAAAATGGGTTGAATCCTGTCAATACTTGCCTTAGCCTCCATATACATAATATACAGCGTAGGTTGTTTTTTTTTTTTGTTTTGAACTATTAATTTTTTTCAATCGCATCATGAAATTTCCTTGGAAATACCTTAAACAATTTTCTTTGAAAATTTGAGCGCTTAATATTAACACTAAGGACTGGACCAAGGCATGAAAAAAACTTCCATAGAAAATACAGGACAATCGTGATTTTTTATCTTTAAATTTATATAGCTCAGAGGCATTATATGGCAACGTTCTGACTTTGGACACATGCTCCTCAGAATTGAACTCAGTACGGGACTCTAAAACTGACTTTTCCACGAAATTCGCATTTTTTTGAATATATCTCGTAAATGATAAGAGGTATGGAAGAAATGAATATGACAAACTTGTAGGAAATTTTATTTGCTACAAAAAGATCCGGGGTCAAAAAGATGCGGGGTCATTAATACTTCTTGAGATATTCGGCTTTTTAAGTAAAGCTGTATGGAATTCTCATAGATTTTTTCTTACAAACCATTATGATGATTCTTCTTCTTAATTGGCGTAGACACCGCTTACGCGATTATAGCCGAGTTAACAACCGCGGAGGATGGAGTCATGTGTAGAAGTTCACGCAAGTGAGGAAAGTTCTCTGATTGCCATTCACTTGGGAGTGGCCAGAAACGATTCTTTTACATGTGACTCAAGCAGCTCACGACTTCCGGTCTTTGACCAAGTATCCTTTGGGTAGCCTAAGAACATCCGTTTGAAGGCGAGCTAATGTGAGAAGGCGAAACATCCCCTGCATAGGGTTGTGCGCTGGGTTTGGGACCCGCCACGTAAAAAAAACACCTCCAGTGAATAATCATGATGATTATTATTATAAAAAAAACTTCTATACAACTGTACTGTACTAATAAAGACCGAACCAGAGTACTTTAGGTCAACCCAACACAATAAACTACTTTGCACCGAGCAAATTAAAGTAGCTAGCATACTTTCCTCTCAGATTATCACGCTACCCAAGCTTTAAGCATTTAAATTGCCTTCTATCTCTAGAATATAAGTGAAATACCCAAAAATGTGGCTTACAATATATTTCAGTGCTATAAAAGCTTGCATAAATTATTATGATTCGGCATTAAATGGATTGCACTGGAAGAATGCATAAATTGTGCTTGGCGCTTTCTATTGCGACCAGCCAAACTGGGCAATTTGAATTACAACAAATTCACTAAATTTTTATTGTTTTTGCTACTGTTGCAGCTGTACTTTGGCTTTCATTTGTGCATTGTATTTGTATAACTGTGAATATTTATAATGATATTTATGTATGTAGAAGTGAGCATTTGTAGCAAGTGCTTGGCAAATGTAGCTTAATTGCAAATGTAATTGCCAACACAGGCACTGGCGATTATTATACGCAAATATGTATTGGAAATCGACAAATACGTGCTTGCATATTCTCATGTACACATGTGTATATATGTGTTTGTACATATCTATATACATATTTTACCATTAACGTTGAAAGCAGCCGACTTGCAGTGAATTTATAGTGAAATTGGTAATGCAAGCATTTATGCCTTAATTGCAGTTTTATCAATTATTATTTCAATCACATGCTTAACGGAAAATAAATTTACGCACACACTCACGTGTTTATAAATATACACGCATATACTTGTACAAATTGGTTTTTTGACTTAAGTCGAGTGATTAGTCCATATAAAAGGCTTTTGTTGCAACTTTTGAACAAAATGGAAACTCAGAGAGTTCATTATACGTAAATATTTAGCCTTTGGTATATTTTCAACAACATATGTACTTAGTGGCAATTAGCTTAGATATAAATTATTAAGATATTCGTAGAAGTTATTAATTAACTAAGCAAGGTTATGGGTGGGATTAAGGATTCTTATGGATAAGAAGTTAAAGATGTGTGTAAATTATGCGGAAATAAGTGTTAGATCTTAAGTATTAGCAAGAAAAATGTATTGGAATAAGTCATCCGTGCATAAAGCGGATATTTATTACAACATTTTTTGAAATTCATACAAAAATATTATGAATAAGTTCTAGACTTCGTTTTTATATATACCACGCATGTATTTTCCAACATGTTGCACAGAATCCGAATGGTAGATTTTTTGTTGTGTGTCTGTCCGTCTGCACATTTGTCCGTTTTTTCATTTTTCCGAATCCAATGCCTTCATCTGGTGCTATTATAAAGGGTGATTTTTTAAGAGCTTGATAACTTTTTTTTAAAAAAAAACGCATAAAATTTGCAAAATCTCATCGGTTCTTTATTTGAAACGTTAGATTGGTTCATGACATTTACTTTTTGAAGATAATTTCATTTAAATGTTGACCGCGGCTGCGTCTTAGGTGGTCCATTCGGAAAGTCCAATTTTGGGCAACTTTTTCGAGCATTTCGGCCGGAATAGCCCGAATTTCTTCGGAAATGTTGTCTTCCAAAGCTGGAATAGTTGCTGGCTTATTTCTGTAGACTTTAGACTTGACGTAGCCCCACAAAAAATAGTCTAAAGGCGTTAAATCGCATGATCTTGGTGGCCAACTTACGGGTCCATTTCTTGAGATGAATTGTTGTCCGAAGTTTTCCCTCAAAATGGCCATAGAATCGCGAGCTGTGTGGCATGTAGCGCCATCTTGTTGAAACCACATGTCAACCAAGTTCAGTTCTTCCATTTTTGGCAACAAAAAGTTTGTTAGCATCGAACGATAGCGATCGCCATTCACCGTAAATACGGTCCAATGATTCCACCAGCGTACAAACCACACCAAACAGTGCATTTTTCGGGATGCATGGGCAGTTCTTGAACGGCTTCTGGTTGCTCTTCACCCCAAATGCGGCAATTTTGCTTATTTACGTAGCCATTCAACCAGAAATGAGCCTCATCGCTGAACAAAATTTGTCGATAAAAAAGCGGATTTTCTGCCAACTTTTCTAGGGCCCATTCACTGAAAATTCGACGTTGTGGCAGATCGTTCGGCTTCAGTTCTTGCACGAGCTGTATTTTATACGGTTTTACACCAAGATCTTTGCGTAAAATCTTCCATGTGGTCGAATAACACAAACCCAATTGCTGCGAACGGCGACGAATCGACATTTCACGGTCTTCAGCCACACTCTCAGAAACAGACGCAATATTCTCTTCTGTACGCACTGTACGCATTCGTGTGGTTGGTTTAATGTCCAATAAAGTAAACTGAGTGCGAAACTTGGTCACAATCGCATTAATTGTTTGCTCACTTGGTCGATTATGTAGACCATAAATCGGACGTAAAGCGCGAAACACATTTCGAATCGAACACTGATTTTGGTAATAAAATTCAATGATTTGCAAGCGTTGCTCGTTAGTAAGTCTATTCATGATGAAATGTCAAAGCATACTGAGCATCTTTCTCTTTGACACCATGTCTGAAATCCCACGTGATCTGTCAAATACTAATGCATGAAAATCCTAACCTCAAAAAAAATCACCCGTTAGTTGCTCTTGCCTCTTACCTGGAGTACTGCCTAGGTATATCTGAACCGGGAGAAGTCACTGGTGAGTTTTTTTTACGGTTGGATCTAGGAGAAAGGTTGGAGGAGCAAATCAATGTATGTAGCTTTCCGTTAAGCTTATCTTTATGCTATCAGACCACTGTAGTGTTTTTCAGACAGAGTGACTGTTATCAGAGCAGTTGTGCAGAGACTTTCAGGAAGGTGATCAGAGCGACAATACTTGCGCTAAGTTCGCTAACTGTGCACTCAATGTTAGCCCCGTAGTGTCAGTCCTCACTAGAAATAACATCAAGCTAAGGAAACGATTAGGATCTCCGTTGTAAATTTGCCTTTTAGCGCTGGATCTCTGCACTTCAAGTTCACTAAGCAGGAGTTGGGCGTGTTCATGTGTACATATATCTCTTTTTTTTAATTATATTGGCAATTCGTGAACTATCACTGATGTCTTCAAGAGATCGTCAGTATTGCAAAACTGGAAGAAAAAACTTCTTTGACCAAATTGTTTCAGTAAACATCAAAAATTGTCCTGCAGGGTGTGAACTGTTAGCTTTTTCACATTTGCACGTAAGGTCACACAAAGAATTTTCTAGATTACATAAATACAATATACATATATAGATTATGTAAATCGCATATATGCATATATAACGTTTTTGGAATGGATTTTACATGATATCGATTGGCAATTACAATGCATTGAAGAGAGTCATAAATCCTTTTAGACATGCACTCCATCGTGTCATTTTCATGTAACAAGCGCATATTTTCGACACCAACACGCACACACACACATACCCAAAAACATCACGAATATATACATATGCACATACGTTTGTATATATGATACATACATACATACTTACATGTGACTTTGCTTTTGTAAGTTATCGCATATTCTTCCATACATTCCAACCAATTTATTCCGAGACAAAGCCATATATACAGAAATAGCTTTGCACTCAGTCTCACATCATCGCTCGTGCTGTACGTGGCTTTTAATCACAATTCTAAATTGCTGTTATGCTGCTGAGTAATAGCTAGACGAAAATAAAAGAAACAAGTATTCGGAAATAATATTTATTTGAGAAAACTTTTGTAAGCTGAAAATTGGAAAATTTTTGTAAGATTTCGCAGGAAATGATGGTCGAATACAACTCAGCTTTTGATTCTATTGAATTCCTCTTGATAGTCTTAGACAAATTTCTAAAAATTATTAGTTATGTCGTTCGCCAGATCGGAATTTTTTGAGTTGACTAACAACTTGGCTTAAATTTTTGATGATAAGTCTTTAAAATTATTATTTTTTTTAATGAAACCTATCGGCAGCCAGTGTCTAATATCTAAGTAAATTTCTGGAATGGAAAACGAAATCCAATATTAAAAAAAAAATGTTATTCAATATTTAACATGGCAATGTTATATTTTTGCAAGAAATATATCAGTAGGGCCCATAAAAGCATGAATTGTTATTACTTTCTTAAGGATGAATATATTGAAAATACGATCCCTTTTATTGAGATACTCATCGTTGATTCCTTAGGGCAAGCAAATATTTCTAGTCAAAAAATTACTCATACGACATGGTGTACATTATGAACCTTTAATAATAACTGCTTGCACACTCTACCCCCAACTTATTACTTTTTACTTAATTTTCTCTTACTCACACAAAGCCTGAAGTTACAATCTATTTTTCATAAATACGGCAAGCTTTCGCCAGACTCAGTGTACTGTACATGAAGACCTCCATTTATGCGGTTTAATTCCTACTGTATATGTCGATTAATATGTGTGGAATATCTTCCGAGTCATCTGTTTTTTAAGACATAAGTCATTTTTTACCAAAAATGTGAGATCCATTCTTCGAGGTAAATATGCAATATCAATTAACACATAAGGGATATATATCAAAAAAGCCGAATCAATACATTTCGGTAGCGAAAGTAAGTCAGTACTAGCAATCTCATCAAATTTGACATGGACTGGCTCATTTAAAATGTGTGTTAAAACTGAATGGATCAAATAATTTTCAAAGATTGGTACAACGGACGAATTTTACAATCAAAAAAATTAACAAAGAAATTTTCGACTTCAGTGAAATGACGATAAGAGAATAGTTGAAGGTAGAGCAGAAATGTTTTGGGGAGTTTTCTGTATTACAAGTATAGGTAAAGGGATTTTGAATAGGGACGCTACAAAAATAGACTGATAGGGACAGCAAAAACAATGTTTAGTGGACAAATTTGAATTCACAGGCATAGGACGATATGTTCCTTTACCAGTGACACAAATAAGAGCCCATTGAGAATATTGCTGCCGCTAGCGCATTAATTGGAGTAGATCGAAATCAGACTCTCACACGTCATTCTCAAGCGTTTGAAATCTCTGTGACGTTGTTGTGACAAATTTTTTAAAAATAACTTGACTTACATCTCTTTGCCTTACAAGATCAAATTATTGCAAGAACTGAAGTCTATACCTCTAAAAAATCACTCTATACAATAAGCCAACAAATTACTAACATCAGATATGAAAATATAAACAAATATTGCTAGTAAAAATGGAAAATAAAATTTCAGTCAAAAATGAAGGCAATTTTCATGACAAGAAATCACCAAAACACTATAAAAATCTTTTCCTGACATTTCGTAATTTGATTGTTATGCAAAGTAGCATTTTGATATATTTTTTGAAAAATCTTCAACGGAATAAGCTCCAGCTACCCCGTATCAATTGCATCTCCAAATGCCTCCTTTGCAATTTTATGAATTCTGCAAACTAAATTCTGCTACAAATTGTCAGCTGTCTGTCAAAAGCTTCACCAGCTGATAATAGATAAATTGTCACACTCACCGCCAGCTTAAGGAAAATGATATTTTTACCGTAAGTATCAAATATAAATGAATATCTGCAGCTGATGCCTGTACTTACACATACATACAAACACACGGTTGAGCATTCTTTTGCTTGTCATCTCGTGCGTGTCACTTGACTGATTGAATGATTGGCCAGTTGCAAGATGGCTTACAAGCCTGCGTTGCCGATTGCATTGGTTGGCGTGCAGCATGCAGCAGTCAGTGTGACACATGCGGTCTGCAACATATTATACATTTCAATTCGTTGTGGTTTCTATTTCTCCGGCTATTTGTTGTTGTATTTTGCATTCATGTCGACAGACAGGCATGCAACTATGACACTGTGCTGACTCTATGTACATTTGTGGATGTGCATATGTATGCGGTTGGTCATTAATATGAGTGTGTGTGCAAGCATGTGAAATGCCATTAAAGCGCAGTTGGTAATTGCATTGCAAACCGTTATGTAAATGGTTAAATGCTATTTCTACAACAAATATGTAGGTGTGTGTGCACATGCATTCATCCATAGTGGTGAGTATAAATAACTTTGGTCGAAACGTGCTGAGGTCGGTGTGGTTTGCTACAATGGTGGTAATTGCAGTATCGCAGTGGATCAAAATAGATATGTTGCATACCTCAGTAGACCACGTCGTTGCTGAAATTAATATTTACAAATTGTAAGGCTAAATATTCCAGTGTTGAGATGCATAAATGATAATGGTAAATAGATACTCAGAAAGTTGTTTGTCGAATTAGAATAACTGTGTTATATTTAGTTTCAAGAAGAAGATTTTGATGGATATTGAAAAGATATTGTTGCTATTTACCAAAAGTTCTTAAGGGATTCGCCAAGAATTTATATATAATTTTCTTTGCAGAAATATAAGTAAATTTTGATGAGTTTTCAAAGAAATCTCAGTACATTTTCAGAACGGTGTTGCTGTTTGGAAAGCAAAACCAGTATTGTAATCAATAGCATGGTCAAACCTTTCCATTAAAATAATGTCTAACGTAGACCCTCTGGTGAGCAGATCCAGAGTTAAAAAACCCGGTGAAATACTACACATACATACGTACTTATTTTGCAGAACTGGTTTGAAGCATCGTCTTACTTAGCATAAAAACCTCCCAAAAATATATAACCGACAGATGGCGCTGCTGCCGAAAAAGTCTAAAATCTATACCAGTTGCGTAAACTCATGTAAAAACTCATCTGAATTTAATTTTAACATTTAAAATAGCATAAAACGATGTGAGGCAATTTGATCAGCCAATTTAGAAGATGGCTAAAAGCTATAGTCGTCCGATCTGAAAAATATATTCAGAGATTGTAGCGTTATCTTTCACAATAGTCTATACTAAATTTTGTGAAGATATCTTGTCAACTTAAAAACTTTTCCATACAAGGACTTGATTTTGATCGAACAGTTTGTATGCCAGCTATATGCTATAGTGCTCTGATCTGCACAATTTTCTCAGAGATTGTATGGCTGTTCTTGTTAACAACCCGTACTAAATTTCGTGAAGATATCTTGTCAACTTAGAAACTTTTCCATACAAGGACTTGATTTTGACCGATCAATTTGAACGGTAGCTATGTATATGCAAAAGTGATCCGATCTAAACAATATCTTCGAAAATTGTCTCGCCGTCTTATGCAAAACTCTATACCGAATTTGGTGTAGATAACTTGTCAAAGAAAAAAGTTCTCCATACAAAGCTTTAACTTTGATCGATCAGTTTATATGCCAGCTATATGCTATAGTGGTCCGATATCGATGTTTCCGACAAATGAGCAGCTTCTAGAAGAGAAATGGACATATGTAAGATTTAAGATCGATATCTCAAAAGTTGAGGGACTGGTAGGGTAATGTATGCATAGAGTGACGGACTTGAAAATATTGACTAAGCTCGGCGAGTTATACATTGATAGTGGCATCATTGATAATGTTTCATGGTTTTTTCGAATCAAATTTTATTTTCTATATAAAAGAAATAACTACAATTTCAGTTATATGAAATTCGGAATGAGAATATGTGTATAGCTAAAGGGCTTTCCAAAGCACACTACAAAAGTAGGCCGATAGGACAGCAAACGACGCCATATGTTTCCCGTTTTTTTGACATTCCTCTTCAATAAGGTTTGCCATTTCATTATGGAAAGATATAAGATCCAACAGCAAGTCAAATTTATTAAAATTAACTACCGAGTCAGTGGCCTCAACTCTAAGATATACTAAAGGATAATATTTTTTGTTCGATATACTCGACTTTTGAAACACCAACCCACTTTCAAGAGCTCTGTGGCACAGATAATAGTTATAAAAAATCTAAGTCAAAATCAAAATCACTTACCCGCCTTAATTTTTGACTGGATTAAACCAAAATGCCTCCGTACATACATACATATATGCGAACTAAGCTATTTATATACTAGCAGACAAGTTGACTTATCAACCGCAGCGCTTGCAAGCATATTGTCATTTACGTTGATGGAAGCCACAAAGAAAAAAGGAAAATGAAAAAAAAAATCGAATAAATAAAACTTGCAACGGCGAACGAACAGCATGCGTGCAACTGCAACAGCGCAACTGCATTTGACAACCTCAACACGTTGCCACATTAACTTCATTATTCGCCAACTAACCAAGTATGAGTTGCTTAAGTTGTCATTTGTATGCAACTCGAAGAAGCTTACTAATCGCAACGCCAACAGCAAGGCCAAAGCGCACACAAACACAAACGCAAACACATATATTCATACATACATATGTATGACCACACAAACACAAATAGTGGCAAGTAGCTGTGTGTTGTGGGTATAAATGTAAGGTTGTCTGTGAGTATATATATATATATATATATGTGTACACACTCCATCTGCACGACAGGAAGTATCCCTCAGCCAACTGTCTGCTATACTAGAGATAAACGCACGCGTTCGCCAAGTTTGCCATGCTGCTGACATAGCACGCTTCACTTTGTTGCATGCAACAGCAGGCAATTGCTAGCTGCCACATACCACTTAACTTGCCTCAGAGTGCGCTTATCATTAGTGGAGGGGTGGTGGTGATGTGTGTATGTGTGTGTGTGTGCGGCTGGCTGCACTCACTTGCTGGCTTTGGCAGTGTCAATGATGCAAATAACAAAAATCACAACAACAATAACAACAAGTACGTTCGCAAGCACATTACTCGGCTTAGCTGCGTTCCGCCTGCTGTAGATCTGCAGCCTCTGCCGCTGCCATGGCTGCAGTGTAATTTTTTCAAAGCCACAGTCGCACGGGTATTCACTCACGAACGTCGAACGGCTGGCAACATCGTCTCCACACGCCAACCCACACACACACACCATGGAGTGGCTGCATTTGTGCGCCTGCTGACGGTGTCAGTTTAGTCAGCGCTTTTGCCAGAGCTGTGACATTGCTGCTGGCGCTTGCTGGCAACCAATTGCCTGTCTATGCGTTGGTGTATGTGTGTGTGTGTGTGTGCAAAGCTGCAGCTTAGCAGTATTAATGTTTGATTTGTCAATATTTATTTTTAATTTGATCGAGTGCAAATTTATTCGGATACTACTATTTTATATCCTTGTCTACTTTTGCTTTCATTGTTGTTGCTGTGTGATTTTTACTCGTCGTTTTCATCATTGCTGTAACTGGCAATGGTAATTACTGTCATGCATGTGTTTTCATACCCTACTTTTATAGTTTGACACATTTATGCAGTTTTTCCTGGCGTATAATGAAATCGTGGACGGAAGCGATCAGTAATGTGCTTTCCAAACACTTTGTTCTGTTTGCAAAAATCGGAGTAAGCCAAAAATTCGATGCTGTTGAGTGTAACTTAGTTTCGAGAATATTCAGCGGAGTACAGTGTGGTATGAAAATTCATCGTAAACCACTCACGATTTCTATAAAACGGGTTTTCATACAAGTACTTGATTTTGATCGATCAGTTGACAGCTATATGCTATAGTGATCCAATCTGTACAATTTGATCGGAGATTGTATCGTTGATTGGGACTATAATTCTAAGAAAATTTCGTGAAGATACCTCTTCAAATTAAAAAGTTTTCAATATAAGGAGTTGATTTGGTTCGTTCAGTTTATATGTATGTCAGCTATATGTTTTAGTGGTCCAACAACGGCGACTCTGACAAATAAACAATTTCTTGGGGATAACAAATGATATATGCAAAATTTCAAATCAAAATTTCAAAAACTACGTGACTACTAGTCTGACTAGTGCCTGATCTTTTATATTTGCTTTATAAGATCTTCGATGTTTCTTTCCGGCTATTAAAAATTAGTAGCGAACTTAATATATTCTATTCAGGGTGTTAAAGTAGTATTACATTACTCATTAGAGAATAAATAGAAGCAGGATGCAGATGTATTACCAGCAAACGCATCACTAGAACGAAATTTAGGGTAGCGGTCATGACTCATATGATAAATATTGTACTAAAGTTTCTAACATGAATTCGCATTTTATGATATATTCTCTAGATATAAGCATCTCCATGTTAAAAGAAAATCGTTGCCTTTACATTTTTGTGTTGTAATTAGAAAGTAAGGTGCCAAAAATACGGTTTATGAATGCTTCAAAAGCCGCTTTGGCACTGAAAAAGCGTCAACTAAAAATTAGTGATCACTTATCTTCTCTACAGAATTGATATTATTATCCTAGAGCTAACTTAGATCAAACTTGCAACTGATCGCACAAATAGTTTCCGAGATATGAGCGTATTTGTAAGAGGATTATGAAAACGTTAAACACTTTTCTCTCGAAACCCTGAGGAAATTTTCTCCGAAACAGCTAAACTGAACGATTAGAAATTTCCATTCGAACTTTTTAGATGTACTAATCAAGTAAGGATTTAAGGAATAAGATTCTTGATACATAAAATTTTCGATGTTTTAAGTCACTCTTAGGTGTATTTTTTCACAAAAAAACCTTTTACTTCTTAGTGACGGCAATTTGTCAAAAATCAAAATTTTGAATAGTGCCTTGATCATAACTTGTATTCATCTACTACATAATATTTTGATAATATCTTGTTTAGGATATTAGAATTGTGTTAATTTTAAATATGAAAATCTGTCTTAGCCCTAGAACCTTTTTTTTTGGCAGCTTCCCTTGGAGATCGGCTACTGGATCAAGGAAATCCAAAAATTTTTCGAAATAACTCGTCTATTATAAACGTGCTCTACATGCGGTAAATGCACATAATTTTTGTTTATTTACTAAATAAAGGGCAAAAACAACAAAAAACTCATTAAACGCAATTGCAAAAGGAAATAATCCCATATATAGCTTGATCCTATATCCGAATGCCACCAAACATTTTAGATAATATGTTTTCTGCATATCTGAGTATCCAATTCAACTCATTCAACTCCACGACCATCGTCCAATTTTCACACCGACTGCTATAAAGCCCCCTCACTATCACCGAGGTAAAATTTAATATCATGCCGTATTTCGTTATTGATTGTTAAATGGGGAGTGAGCGGGATCATAACTCCATTTCATCCATTTTCATCGGTAAAAGTTCTTACGATATTAGCGCTCAGCGAATTTGGTTGTTTTGGCTTTAGTGGTTTAGGAGATATTTACAAAAAACTTATTAGAAATCGCAGCCACGCCCACTTTTCAATTTTTTTTTTCATATGTGTTTCTTGTTTCTGTGACCCTCTGTGCCAAATAGAATTTAATGCTTATTTACGGCACTTTATAAGTTTTCAGTTAAGGACACAGACAGACATACACACCCGGACTTAAACTCGTCTCGCCACCCTTATTATTTATGTATCCATATGTATATAATCCTATATCTGTCAAGATTAGTTTTGGGTGATAAATTAGGTGAACAACATGTTGCAAGATTATAAAAAAGCCGTGTTTGAGCCCTGCTATAATCTCTTCCGAAAATTAATTCGCATTTCGTACGTCAAAAACTGAAAAAGTCATAAGTGCGACCTGTCTTTAGTAGGGTATCTGGATTGCATTGCCACCATAGACACGTTTTATCTTTATTTATTGTGGTTGTTGTTGTTTCTCTTTATTGTTGTTTCGCAAATCCACTTTATGCTTTGATTTTGACTATCTCACTCGGCGCACAGCGAAGCGCACATTGCTTTGGCTTTGGCTTATTTAGCAAAATTCACAATATGGCAGCACCCACTGATTGCATTCATTTATGCATGTGTGCGCTGGCAAGTATCATACATATCATACACAAGTGCGTGCGTGTGGGTGTATGAGTATTTTAGCATTTGCCATAATCAACGTCATTGTCATTCTGCTCGATGTTGCTGATGCGTCGTTAAGTGGTGCCATTATGTGATAAACTCAGGCCAAACATTGCACATTCCAATAAAGCAGAAACGCACACACACATACACTTATATGTATATATAGAGTATATATAGTGCTACTTTCGCAACTTCAGCTCGCAGGCAGCCTTCAACTTGTGGTCTTGACTCACTACTCTGCATTTGAGGCGTTGTCGTCGTCACCCATCACGTCACCAACACCACTACCAGCACCTGCAACAACAACAACCTCTACGCCACATTCATTTAATCCATTGGCATACAAACATTGCAATTACTGAAAAATCGAAGCAGCACACACACACACACACATGCCAGTGATATTTGTAGCAACCCTGCATTTTGCCTATACTTTTCTGTGTGAGTGTGTGTGTGTGCATGTGAAAATATGTGTTTTTGACTTGCTTGCATATCGCTAATATCATTCAAGTGACTTTGAATGAGTGTATGTGTGTGTTGATGTATAAAAAGCTAGCGTTAGTGCATATATGTGCCCTTCTATGTGTGTGTGTGTGTGAGCAGACAAGCATATGCTGTGTTCTGGCTTCTGTTATACAGTTACTTATACACACATTTAACAAAAACACAGCAGCATTTAAAGTCATGCATGTAAATTTAATGCCAGCTACACGCACACACACATACATACACATCCATGATTGCACTTTCACTCTGCCAATCAACAGTTCGTAACAAGATTTATTTAATGTTTGAAAAAGAAAATATTAAACTGAAATTGAACCCTCTGACTTTTCCACACACTCTCGCACGAATGCACAAATCTGAATACACGTACATAGGTATGCATGTATGTGTGCGCACTTTTATTATCCTTTTCGTAGTAATTACTGGCTGGCGCTCTAGCACTGCAAACAAAATTAGGTTAAACAAGCGAAAGTGAAGCCGAACGAAAAATGAAATGATAGTGAAAACTGTTTGCTCATCAAAGTTGAATATTAAATTTGAACTAAGTATATGCTCAACATATATGGAATATGCATGTATGTATTAGTTGTGGCTTATATAAATAATGCAAAATTTATTTGTTTTCAATTAATTATTTTTAATCCTTCTGAAATATTTATGTATGATATAATAGAAATCAAATAGGGGATGCTGAGGTTGAAATATTCATAAACACCAGTTCACCATCAGATTATGAACATGTAAAGATCGCTAATCCACCAAAAGTAAACAGGACTTTTTGAAACATCTTTATGTCGCCTTGTGCATTAGAATCTGCTATCTTTATCGATTGTCCAGATTTCATAATGTTTCATCGATTAGAAGTGAAGTCATTGCGTTTTACATAAGTGTCAGTATTGTTGTGTTATCGGTGCGAACATGAGCTTCGAACAAAGAGCCGACATTAAATTTTGTTTTAAAATTGGTAAAACTTTTACTGAAACGTTTTAATTGATGAAATAAGCTTGTGGCGATGTATGCCTATCCCGTAGCAGAGTGCACGAGTGGTTTCAACGTTTTCAGAGTGGTCGTGAGCACATAAATGACGATCAACATGTGGGCCAATCAAAATCTGTGATCACCGCAAAATCCAACTAAACGGTACGTGAATTCATCGAAAATCAGCCGAAATTATTATTGAAATTCATAGAAATGAAATTGCATATCTCCAAAACATCGATTTATCGCATTTTGATCGAACATTTGGGCTTACGAAAGGTGTGTGCATGGTTCGTTCATCGCAAATTTACTGACGACCAAAGATCCGTCTCGATCGTCGATCGATTATTTGACCAAAAATCACATTTTAACCACTAACCACGCCCCGTATTCACCTGATAAGGTACCGTGCGACTTCCTCCTTTTTGGGAAAATGCATTTATCCATGGAAGGACGTAGCGGCCATTTAAAGGGCTTGCACCGGCATACTGGCAGCCATACCGGGCAACGAGCTAAACCACCCATTCGTGATGCCTTTGGACCATGCAAAAAGCTGTATTGAAGCAGAAAGAGACTATTTTGAATAAAATAAATTGATTTTGCCAAAAAACCATTTGTTCTGTTCTTTTTTTTTTAAGTCCTTTTTACTTTGGAACGCACCACGTAGGTCCATTAAAAATAAGTCCATTATTATTCCATTAAATTTAAGATTTCTTTGGCAAAGTTAAAATGTTCAGATATATCTAAAATATGTCTCCTTATGCTCTAAAAAATCTATTGCCCTTTAAAGGTAATTTTCTAATTATAGCTTTTGTATAACTTAAAAACTCGTCTTAGGAAAAAACAGGGTGAATAACGCAATCACAAAGATCTAAAGGCAAAATTTTCAGTAGTGTAATCATTCACCATAGACAGAAACATAATAATTACTTGGCCCCAAACCAAGCAAACAAGACCAACTAAGCTCCTGGAGCTTCCAGCGAGCCACTATCGATGTGTGTGGACTGATGAAGCATTTTTTCTCCTCCATAGTATTCTGGGAAATTGCTTATTTCGGTTAAATTGTTGAGAGTGAAGATCCAGAATAAAAGTTTGAGGAATAAACATGCCGAACTGACTTGCCAAATTTTTATTATTTTATCGATATTTTCAACAATTGGTCTTCCAGAGAAATTAAGGACAATAAGTGCTATTCATAACACATTTTAATTTTTAGCCGTCTTCGGGGAATTTTCTCATTGCTAATGTCCTTTAGCGCGTGGTCAAGCAATACTAAGTCAAGCAAAACTAACGTAGTATCTCGGGTCAGGCGAAATGAGCTGCGGACTTCACGATCATTTGATTCCTACCAGTTTTTGACCTCGGCTTGAACTATTAGACGGTTTGGCTTGAACCCAGGGCTGGTGGTCTTGTATTCTGTTATGATGCGTTAATGCCAAGGCTGTCTGGTAGAAAAACCTCTGACAGGTTTATGGGCGAGCACGGAGTAACCTAATCTAACCTAACCTACACCATATAGTATAACCTAACGATGTACTATATAGATTACACAGGAATTTCTTTAGGAAAAATAATGAATTTATTTAGACCTTAGGTGTATATGCGTAGATATTACTGAGATGTACGACTTATTTCGGTTGCGGTGACATCTGCCGAATACAATTTTGTTTTTAAAACTAAAAAAGTTATTAGTTTGACTGGAAAGAAATGTCGTAAATATAGAAATATAGTTCTTATAGGCATAAGCTTTATGGTTAGAACATAATTAAGTTCCATGTTGCCTTAGAAGATGTGGAGACCTTTATCTTGGGGTTATGGTGGGAATATAATATAGTAACAAATTTATTTCAGGACTGTCACCTCAGACAAATATTATTTAATTATTTGTATACATTAACATAGGAATAATCTATTTTTTTTTTGCTATTATCTGTTACGAACGCGAACCCGACTTATAACTTCGTCTTTTATCGCCATTCCATCGCCTACAAGCTACTAGTTTGAGCAAAAAAACCTTTGGTATATGAATGCAGTCTAACTTAAGATCAAAGCTTAAAATAGAAAGGTTTCGGATGACCACTGAGTGGTGCGAAATTTTTGAAATCTATAAAGTTGAAGAGTTTTTTGGGATTCCTACGAGGAAATGTTCACTTTTCTAACTATAGAGTGAAAGGAGAGAAAGTCTTTTGTACCGATATTTCAAATAAATATATTTTAACGAAAAGTATTTTGAAACAAGTAAGGAAGGGCTAAGTTCGGGTGTCACCGAACATTTTATACTCTCGCATGATAAGGTGATAATCGAGATTTCATTATCCGTCATTTACATATTTTTTTTATTTTGGTTCCTAATGTATATACATACTCGTATTATACAGAGAAGGCATCAGATGAAATTCAAAATAGCGTTATATTGGAAGAAGGCGTGGTTGTGAACCGATTTCGCCCATATTTCTTACATGTCATCAGGGTGTTAAAAAAATATTATAAACCGAATTTCACTGAAATCGGTAGAGTAGTTCCTGAGATATGGTTTTTGGTCCATAAGTCGGCGACGCCACGCCCATTTTCAATTTTTATTAAAAGCTTGAGTGCAGCTTCCTTCTGCCATTTTTTCCGTAAAATTTTGTGTTTCTGACGTTTTTTGTTAGTCGGTTAACGCACTTTTAGTGATTTTCAACATAACCTTTGTATGGGAGGTGGGCGTGGTTATTATCCGATTTCTTCCATTTTTGAACTGTATATGGAAATGCCGGAAGGAAACTTCTCTATAGAGTTTGGTTGACATAGCTATAGTAGTTTCCGAGATATGTACAAAAAACTTAATAGGGGGCGGGGCCACGCCCACTTTTCCAAAAAATTACTTCCAAAAATGCCCCTTCTTAATGCGATCCTTTGTACCGAATTTCACTTTAATATCTTTATTTATGGCTTAGTTATGACACTTTATAGGTTTTCGGTTTCCGCCATTTTGTGGGCGTGGCAGTGGGCCGATTTTGCCCATCTTCGAACTTAACCTTCCTATGGAGCCAAGAAATACGTGTACCAAGTTTCATCACGATATCTCAATTTTTACACAAGTTACAGCTTGCACGGACGGACGGACGGACAGACGGACGGACGGACGGACAGACAGACATCCGGATTTCAACTCTACTCGTCACCCTGATCACTCTGGTATATATAACCCTATATCTGACTCTTTTAGTTTTAGGACTTACAAACAACAAAGCTATAATACTCTCCTTTGCAACTTTGTTGCGAGAGTATAAAAAAAAAACTCATAAAAAATGTGGTACTTCTTGTTCACGATTTTTCTATAGACTTTCCTAGAGGGATAGTTGTCAAACCAGTTGTCAAAGTGAACATATGTTTGATAAAATGTTATTACTTTTACAAAACTTATAGAGCAATTCATACGCAACAGCTATACACATATATATTCGGAGTACAAACTATCTAAAAAAAGCAATGAATACTTGGCAGTCGAAAAAGTCTTTTCGTATTTATAATCAAACTTCAACTAATTTTTTTATATTTATAATAACAAATAAATAAACAAATATATACCATTTTGGTCGACCACTTTTAGGCATTTTACCGCTAAAGACATTATTCCATCAGTGTAAAATTTCCAGAATGAAAGCGAGGGAGCCAGTGTTGTGCTACACGAACTAAAACAGCATCGTCTCCGTAAACTTCATAAATTTCATTGGTGACTTGCGTGGCATTCTTCCCTTTTTTATACAAAACTATCAAATTATAGCGAATTTCTTCATTATTTTCACTCATTTTTGAATAGCTGAAACATTTTTTCAACTTCCCAGAACTTATTTATTTTCTTGTTAAATGAAGCTCAAAATCTCACCTTTCTAGCGCTATATACTCGTAATGTGACACAATGTGATTGGTAACACTGGAGATACATATACGACTGCACCAACAACTATTGACAAAATATGAAAATACTTCTCCGACTACCCAATATTATATAGGTGGTATTTCTTAAGCCATTAAATTTCTGTACTGCATTTCGTTTCATTTTCATAGAAGAAATAATAAATAAATTCCAATAAGTTAATCTGCTTAAAGTTACCACTTAAAGCCCAGCTTTTATGCGACGCTAAGTCTCCTGAGTCGGCAGTTATTTGGCATAAATAAGATTTTGTGCATTCATACTTTGATTTGGTCTCACCGTTTCTGCGATTCTTGAAAAAAGCAAGGAAAATGTAAATAAAAATATTTTCGTGACCGCCGTTACAACTCAATTAGTGCAGAGCACGACGGAGGTATGCACGAAGTGCCACAAGAAATGTAGCAACTTCACTTGAGGAACGCCCAAACCTGGTAACCGATTCCCCACAATTGTGGGGCGTAACACACCGAGGAAGTTGCCAAAGAACAACACCAACAACTTTCCTCTATGCAAATGCAAAGCAGCGCGCGGTACCAACGCCTGGCTGCGAGCACCGTTTTAACTGTAGTCGCACGATGTTCGGGCTCTTCTTTTGGCATTTTCCGTATTTTTTTTTTCGGGGCGCATTGAAGTCAATATTTGGCAATGTGACGACAAAAGTGCAAACAAAAAACAAAAGCAAAAACTAAATTGCACGCAAAGAAAACAACAATTACGCGCGCGACAAATAGCACACATACACACATATATATAAGTGTGTGTGCGTGTTGGCCTTACAGTTGGTACTATAAACCTACAAAGTACGCACCATAGTTGCAAGTTCTCTTACTTGTCGCCGTTTTGCGCACATATACCGTTGGCATTACGCTGTTGTGGTGTTGTGTTGCAACAGTCACCGGATCAACAGTGTCATTTACATGCAAATGATGCAAGCAAACCGGTGACGCTCCACGGAATATAACAAACTTTGTAGTCTCAAGCCCGATGTTGTGCCCCGACTACCGTTAAAATTGCCCAGCACCAAAAAAAAAAAGAAATAGTGTAACAGCAACAACACTTAACACTACTACAACAAGTCAGCAACACCCCATCAACAAGCGCAACAACATGCAATAGTCAACCACAATTGCCGGTCGTCGGGTTGGGTTGCAGTGTTGTGCAGAAAGTGAGGTGTCAACGCGTAAAGCACATAAAAGAAAGGATCTCAAAGGATGTTCCTGCAACGTTTGTGTCTGATCCCTCTGCAAGCACTGTTGTTTGTACAAATACGCTGGCGGCGGTACAAGTTTATTGCAGGGGGCTTAAAGGCACCCCAAAGGGTTGCATAAGAAATATGTATATGAAGATAAGCTGTAAAATGTTTTCAGAAATATATCTTATGTCTTTATATGTAACTAAAAGCCTCTAACACTTTAAAATTTTGGGTCAAAAACCTAAATGTTGGTAGTCGAAAAAGTCTTTTCGTATGTTTAATCAAACTTCAACTTCTTTTATATTTAATTATTTATAAGGAACTTTAATGAATAGAATAATACAGACATTATTCTATCAGTGTAAAACTTTTCTGGTTTCTCGGCGAAAAACTGCGACAAGAAGTTTTCATAGGCTTCTCTTGAAGCCGGCCTTACTCCATTAAGGGAGTTCTGCATTGATCGTAACAAATAGTAGTCCAATGGTGCAAGGTCAGAGCTACATGTTGGATGTATCAAAACTTCTCAGCCTACCTCTTCCAGTTTTTGCCGAGTCATCAAAGATGTGTGTGGTCTAGCGTTGAAGACAAAGACCGTCCTGTTGATTAGTTCTGGACGTTTTTTTCGATTGCTTGCTTCAATCTCATCAGTTATTGACTGTAAAATATAGAATCAATCGTTCGACCAGGCTGGAGCAGTTCTTGGATGTTTCCTTTCCAATCCCATCAAACACTCACCATAACCAGGATTGACGCATCGGGTTTGCGACCATTTTTTGAGATTCACCACGCTTCGACCATGATCTTTTTTACACGTTATTGTCTTATTTGATTTACTTTTCGTCTCCTGTTACCATTTGCTTTAGGAAGGGTTCGATTTCAAATCGTTTCAGCAAAGAATCGCAGATGTTAATTCGGTCTATTAAATTTCTCACAGACAATTCATGTGGTACCCAGAAATCGAGCTTCTTTTTGTAGCCAGCCTTTTTTTATAGTTCAAACCCGTTTGATGATGAATGTTAAGTTTCTTAGCGTTGTGACAGTCCGGGTCAATATTTTCCATAATTTCATAGACTTTTCAGCGATTGGTCGACCAGAGCTAGGTGCATCTTTCACATCGAAATTTCCAGAGCGGAAGCGTTGCTGTTGCGATTGTTGTGCTACACGCACTGAGCATCGTCTCCGTAAACTTTACAAATTTCATGGGAGGCTTGCGTGGCAAAGCCTTTTTTACATAAACATTTCAAAATATAGCGAATTTTTTCATTATTTTCACCCATTTTTGAACAGCTGTAACTTTTTCAACTTCCCCGAATTTTTGTTTTCTGGTTAAATGAAGCTTAAAATCTCACCTTTTCACTTAGCACTGGAGATATACGACTGGAACGACATCGTTCAAAGTCAGTCAAGGAGTGTTCGGCCTCACTAGAAATACTTTGAAAGCAACTTCGTGATCAGACTCGTGTTGGTGGTAACTGCAAAGCCGACGTGCCTGCTCATATCAGACGATCATCGCTTTAAATTTTAAGTAATACAATGAACCAGAACTACAAGCTGTCCAAATGACATCCCTGTTAGGATCGACCTCATAACCTAACTTAACTTAAAGGTGGAAAATTCTTCAAGTCACAGAATAATATGTTAACTATGGAGCTTTAATAATTTTAAAGGTTAGTGACTGAGCAAGCTTTCAAACAGGATTAGAGGTTTGGTTCAACAATTGAATCTAAGCTGGAAATCTCTCCGTACAGAATCCTGCATAAATTAAAATGCGACTTGAATTTGTGGACGAAATTGTAAGCGACACTTAACCTCTTCTTCCTGGCGTGCCGCTACTGAGTCGAAATACAAGTAAATATATACTTATGTAAACACATACCGACATATACATATGTATGTATGTAATGTAGTTCTCAGGGTATTTGCTCTTGCTGCGGCAATTACGTGCAGCAGATGAAGTTTCTTGTGTTAATGGCATAAGTGCTGGACGCAAAACGAAATTATGCTGTCGTCCAGCGTGCTGTGCTATGCCAAAGTGACAAAACAAGCGACAGAAAGGATTCCAGCGCACACACACTGCTGGTGTAATATACACAAATAAATATATATAGTATGTATATATGTTTGGTATACAAATAAGCACAAAGGATAAACAACATTTGCATATTGCAGAAGATAAGACGCATATGTATGTGCGAGTATAAAAATATAACTGTATTATACATAACAGCACAGAAAAAAAAAACAAAAAGGCAGCAACAACAAACGGAGCGCAGCAGTAGCCTTGCTTTGGTAGTAATGAGTAGCACTTCACAAAGTAATTATCACAGTTTTTGCTTTTATATGCTTAATCAAAAGTAATGGTGTATTCACTTTGTGGCCTGGTAATGCTTGTAGAACATGGCGGAGAGTATAAAAATGTTTTTGTTTCGAACATTATACGTAAACATAAATATAATGGAAGTTTGTGGAGCTAAAGTAGCAACTCAGTTTCATGATTTCCAACGCAGCTTGAAATTTACAAATAACTTTTACGCTTAAATGACTAATAGTCTGTGAGAGGAATATGGCCAAGATAGGGCAAAACGATATACAAAGATATGTACATATGTATATCTTTATATAAATTTGAAGATAGTAACTTATTTACTTTCACACTGCAACTTTCATACCGAACTCCCTGAAGTTTTAGTTAGTTGGAGCTCTTACGATGTTTTTCAGTTACAAAAGGAAAACTTGTTATTTTACAAAGTATCTTTACGAAATTTGCCATATTGTATTACTCAAGGCATTGGAACAGAAAAAAAACCGTATAGCTGCCTTGCTACTTGATAGATCAAAATCATTACGGATATAAAGCTTCGGTGCAGTAAACTTAACGTTTTAGTTTTTTTCACCAAAAAACAACAATTACCTACCTGTATTATTGACCTGCCCGCACCTCGACTCAGAGTTTATCCCAGTTCTATGTTTCTTTAAAAATGAATATGTCCAAAAGATACTTCTGTGTTGCAAATAAAGACAAAAGATTATATGATCCTAAAATCAAGGTGCCAACACTAGCAGCAGGTAAATGAACCTCATTTTACCACAATGCCGCCAAGGTCAACTCAACAGGATTGACTTCCATTGTTCTTTAGCCTGCAAGCTATCGCAGGTATGAAACATGTACCATATAGCTTCAAGAACAATACAATTTGATGCCCAAAATTTGGCCACAGTAATATATTTCTTTTGAGACTTTAAATCAATCCTTTGTCTGCGGTTCTGCGGCTTCTGTTACGTAGCATTGTGTAATTGCTGCAGATAGTGAGAACAGGTATAAAATTGTTGGCTAAAAATGCATTATCGATGATCCTGAAACTTGACCCTAATTTTTTTTATTTTTTGTATTAAAAGATTTGTTTTGGGAGCAGGTAATAAGATTTAAACTAAATGTATTAAAATCTTTTAGTGTTTGATTGAACAAGGCTTAAATCTAAGATCTTTAACTTTTAATCAAAATGTCTAAGCATGAAGCTGATTGATTATTGATTTTCGTTTATTTGAATGTTGCTCCAAAGATATGACTTTTGATATTATTTAGAAGTTCAAGTATCAAACTGTTTTAACAAGAGCTCGTTTTTGAGTTGCAACATTTAAAGTCGTAGAAACTGGCCCTAACAGCCTGGCTCTCAAGCCGACTAATCTTAGAAATGCTAAAAAATATTCTCAAACCGTAATTTTTTTCCACAATATTTTCGCCAAAATGTTTTTGGTATTATAGTATAATAAATATATAATAATCATATATATAATAAATCAGGTTAACCGAAGAGGGAAGAGTTTTTCTGGTTTGCCTGGTTATTTTTACTTAAAAAATTTGAAAAAGAACATTAAGTTTGTTTGAAATTTTGTGTTTCCAGAGAAGTTTTAAGTAGTCTACTTTATCACGAACTTAAGTACCTATTTGAATGCCGCAATGCACTCACTGAGGGTCGTCAGGTCATCGAAAAATTGGCTCTTGCGAGTTCTTCATCACCTCTGTTAATGACGATAATATCGAAAAAGTTAATTAGAATGTGCCTGAAACTCGTCGGGTTGGAACTAAAGAGATGGCAGATGATCTTCACCCCTCTTATGGTTAGACTTAAGTCATTTTGGCTAATGTTTTGGATACAAAGCGGTTCAACTATATATGCGTACCAAAACCTGGTCACAACAGTATGCTTGACAAAGTAGGTGGGGATCCTCGATAAATCAAACTCATCATCTATCCCAACCAGAGTTTATAAGAGGAATATGCAAATTGAACAAGATGAAATTGATTTGAATTTTATTTTGGAGGCGATAATAAAGATTTATATTAAAATACATGAAATCTGCCTCAATAAAAATGATATTGATCATGTGTTAACTTAGCTACGATAAAAAGTTAAAGTTTTCTACAAAAAATTAAAAGTATAAAGACGCTAGTCTTTAAGGTTATTGATATGAGAACATTCTATGAAATTCATCTTGGTGTGTGAGTGGGAACGAAACCAATTAATTTTATCGATGATTACTTTGGCCTTTTCCGGCAGAAGTGTATTCTTCGAAGGTATCAATACCATCTACAAGAAAATGAATGGTGAACTATGTAATATGCTCTTAGAGCCACCCTAGTATAAGTGCAATTCAGGTTATATGCAAAATAAACCTAGAGCAAAATGGACGATAAGAGCATCTAGTCACATAAACCCTCATAAGGCAAAAATAAGTTAACCACACATGATAAAAAATATATACATAAGTATATGGCATATGAAATACCCATGTATGGTTCCCCTATCACAATATTCTCACATAAGTTATGCGAGTGTTTTAATAAACCACTTAAGAACAGTAGCTCTAAAGAGGAGGAGAACATTCTTTGTTTCCATACATACATACTACATATGTATATACTTACTATATACATACACTAATTTGCTCACTTACCATAATTTTCATTTGGATGAACTTTTCCCACCTTTGCCAGCCAGGCATTCTCTATGTGGCACCTATGTATGTATATACAGAATACCAAAACTCACATGCTCACTCATAGTCGGAATTGTTGGAGGCAAATATTTGTTCCAACGAAAATGGAGCGTAAGTAAAAATCTCTAATTTATTACGGAAATTATGTTTATTGTAGCGAAGACGCTTACAGCCACCAACAACAACACACCGCCAACACGCAAATGACTGGCAGAAAGAGCAAAGAGTTGGGAGGCAGCAGAGGTGAAGTGAAATTGGTACGAGTACGAAGCCGAAAGGGATATGCGAAATTAATTAATGCAGAACGCGTGCGATGCTCGCTGTTTTTGTTGTTTTTGTTGTCTTTGTAATTTTGATGGAGCGGCGATGTACTTGAGTTGCATTTCGACGAGCTGGCAAACGCACGGAGATAAACAACAAGCAAAGAAACACATTTGATACAAAGACAGATAAAATGAAAAAAAACATAAACGATGCGACGGCTGAAGTTAAGTTGGCTGCGGGTGAGCGCAGGAATATTAAATGAGGGCGCTAAGCTTAAATTAAGGTATTTGAGATATGAAAAGGATGGGGCAGGAAAAGTAGATGAGTTGTAGTAAAGTTTTAAATTTAAGTAATATGAGAAGGCTTTAAGAATTTTTTTGATCGAATAGTTTGATGAGAAAAGATGTTTATTTAAGAGAGTCAAGCTTATTTTTATGCTTCAAAATTTATTTAAATTCTGAATGCTTTTAGCAAAAACAAATCAGTAAGGATTAATTTTTATTTTTTCTTTTACCAAAAAGTCTATATTTCTGTTGTCTGAACCCAGCTTTCCCTCTCAATACCCATAAAACGGAGAATTAACATTGCATTCGTATTAAACCAGTTTAGAAGGGCGAATACGATGGATAGAGAGTGCCGAGTCTTTAACGCACAATAAAAACATCTGATCAAATTTGACCCGGACTGGAAAAAATTACGTTTACTTGTATTTAAAAATCTTTATTATCGACTTCAATAGGCCCGTGAGCTCATATCAGTTTTTCATATAGCTGCTATAAGCCTCGGCTGCGATCAGTGACTTCAGCGAATTCTTTAATTTTCGGTTTCGGCTCATTTTTGGAACACCATTCGCTGTATTGCTGGAAAGTTTCGACGTCATATCCATAATCCCTCGTCGTGTCATGAGTAATTATGCATTTGATGAATGTAGAATGTCAAGCATCTCTTTTCGACGTCATTTTTACAAAAGATTGAGGTCTTTTTGGACCGAGTCCAGCATTGACAAGGATTTGGCTCGATCAACTGCTTGATGCACTGAATGTCAGCTACTACAGAAAGCCAAAAGCCTCGACTTACTCTATAATGAATAACGTTTATAAGAAAACTCTTCTTCATAATTCTTAAAGTCTGTGTTTTAACTCTCGAGTCTTTTACTCAAACGTACACAAGCGCGGAAAACGCTGTTTCGGCAGCGCAATATCGCGCAATTCGCACACGTAGAAAATGCCTCCAGCACGTTGCAGTCTTCAGCTGCCAACAGCAGTAATATTCTAAGTAGCATTAACCCAATATGATGTACATACACATATGCACATATGTACATATGAATGTTTGTATTTATGATGGATGTCTTGCAGCATGCTTCTACTCATACATATGCACATGTGTTGGCTTAGTGAACACGTAGTTTCGCAGCGTTAAAAAGGAAGTGATTCAAATGCTCGCGAACTCGTTCTATCGTGCACACTCACATATGTATATATATATATAAGCATATATAAATATATGCAGTTTTGATATGCTTATCTGCAGCGTGCGTTTTAGCAAGTCTCGTGGAAAAATTATTTTGCACGTGAATCGTTTATTAATCTCAGATTTGAGTTGGTGTGGAAATTTCCACAGGCGGCAGGCAACTTGTTTTACGAGGCTACATTTTTACGTAGAGAATATGAAATATGAGTAAATTTTTTCGCATCATAGAATTGTATGGTTTTAAGATGAACTCGCTTCTTTAAATTTTCTGTGTCTGGAGATAATGAAGAAAAACAATACAAATATCAAGAAGAAAATATTTTGAGATGAATACAGTTCCCAACTATTTAAAAAAAGTTTGAAACTGACAAACTTAATATTTAAAAAATGAATAAATTCCACCGGAGAGTCCCAATCTTCGAGCTCTTTTTGCAACAATTGTGGCGGTATGTCAGCGAAATCATGGTGAATATTCTCTTCCAAAGCGTCACTCATCAAGGACTGCGGTAACAAACTAAGTCAAATAACCCCATAAAAGACAGTTCAGCGGTGTTAAATCGCACTATCTTGGAGACCACGCCAGAGGGCCACAACGCGAGATAATGCGCTCATCAAAAATTTAATTCGAATATTTTTTGTTTCATTGGCTAGATGGCATATAGCGCCATCTTCTTGGATCCCATGATTAAAATTCTCTAATTCAGGCATGAAATGGTCATTAGTAATGGATCTATAGCATATTGCACTGACTGTATAAGGACCAATGATTCCTTTTGCACATAGAACAAACAGTGATTTTTAGAGGACGTAAAGTCGTTTTTGTCGTCGTAGCGCTTATTTTGTACAGTGTAGTTCGACGAAGCCGGGCCATAGGAAGAGGGGTGTTAGATGAATGGGGATCACTAAACAAGCAAATAAGTGGTGACATTCATACGTTTATTTGGTATGTCGATATCGATTATGGTTTAACCTGCTACAGTATCCAGAAGAAAGTTGCGAAAAATTACTAGATTCTCGGGAAATCTTCAGCTTTTCCTCTGCAAGGGATTGTGATTTGACTCTCACAGAGAGAGAGTCTAAGGCTTGTTGCTTCCGAAGTCTGATCGGGGTACTATTCGCCGACGTAAGCAAGGAAATATATCTTCAAGCGAAAACAGTTTTCGCAGAAACCATGCCAGGAGAAACTGTTTGGTGAGGAGTTTGTTATGTGTTATGGCAGGAAGTATGCAGACCTCGCTAGTAAATGGTCAAAGGCATCTTTTAATCGTCTAGTGTGCAATATTTTGACACTCTGAAGCTTCTTTGTTTGTGCGGTTTAATCGACCGGCCGATTACTGTTGTTTCGGTGATCTAACCATGTTTAGGTCAGTAAGTCTTAGGTATAAGAAAATGTGTCTCAACAATGACTTGTAATTCACAATTTTGTTCATTAACGTATCCATTCAACTAAACGTGAGCTAAAGCGCTGATCAAATTTTTCTCAAGAAATCGAAATCGAAGACCATCTCTGTTTGTACTCATTCACCGAACGTGAGTCGTGTTTAATGTTTGTTCTCATCAGCTTACAAGATAGATTGTCTAAGCCCGCAAAACAAGATCCTACCACAAAATCTTCCATAAAGTGGACAGGGTTCAGCTCAAATTGTTGCGCTCGATGGCGGATGAACTCTTCTTCGATACTCTGCTTCATAGTAGTAATAGCGTCTTCGGTACGCACTTCGCACTGGATTGTGCAAATTCCGGTTTCCGTTGAAACATGGGTTTATGAGTTATGAATGGAGGGAAAACGAGTCGAAACCCAAAAACCACTACCTCGTATTTTTCAATGTCCGTGATGTGGTGCATCATGAATTTGTTCTGGTAGGATATACGGTCAATAAGAGGTTCTATTTGGCCGCATTGCGGCGTCTGCGCCGGATTTGTGGAAGAACAATTAATGGATTTTACAAGATGATAATGCACCATCCTATCGAGCCACGGTTGTGCCCGAATTTAAAGCCACTATATTAACAAGATTTGGTTTCGTGTGATTTTTTCTTCTTCCCCAAACTTAAATTGGCGTGGAAACCGTTTTCAGTCGATCGAAGAAATAAAGCAAATTCGCAGAATGAGCTTAAGGCTATAAAAGTGTTTTGAGGACTCGCAGAATCGGTGGCATAAGTGTATTACATCTGGTATAGACTACATTGAAGACGAAAAAATAAATATTGATGAAAAATTAAATATTTTGCGTTTTGTTTAAAATTTCCGAGTCCTTTTTTGTCACAATGTATAGGTATTAGTTTTTATCGACATACTTGTATTACCACTCTCTTCCAAAAATTTTCCACATAAGCTGCTAAAATACTAGGCATTTTCGAGAGCTCTGATAAAAAATTGGAAAGTTCTTAAAGTTGTTTTACAAATGATTCCCGAGGCACTACAGGTAGGAACTGAAGATTTTCTCGAATTTCGAATTTTTAAAGCAGCAACCCAGCTTGCAATTTAAAAAATCTTAAATTTTCACACGCTGACGCTTGCAGTACAAACGGCATTTAAATATTGAAAACAAAGCATTAAAAATGAAAATAATAAAAAAGTTGCTGGAAATATAAAAGGAGCGCGCTAAAGGAAACCTCAATACGGCAACAACAAATTTATAGCCATTTAACATTGTGTCAATAGACTTAAAAGGGAATGTCACCATGTGCGCCATGTGTGTGTGCGGCATGTAATACAATCACAAAAACAAAAGCAAACAGCTACACATACGAGCGCAAATAAATGCGTGGGCGAGTATAAAACGGCAAAGCAGAGCCGCTGTTTGTTGTAAGTTGAGCCAAGTCAAGGAAATGCCACGAACGCGAACACAAGCACACACACACGCACATAAAAACATATATGCACAGCAGCACCAATGCAAAGAAATGGAAAGCAAGGAAAACAAACCGACTGGCGGCTGAAAAATGGAGCGGCGCGCATATTAAAACGGCAGTTGTCATGCGAAAGCGGCAAAAAAAGGCCAACGCAGCGCGGCAAGGCAACACGCGGCGGCGGGTAAGAACGAGAGCAAAGCGTTCGCATATAAAAATGGCACATTACCGGGCAAACAAACACTAGTAAACTTATTCATTTATGCATGCACACTTGGAAGTGGAAAGACTTCCGCATGGAAGCATACATTCAGGCGCACGACAACGCACTCCACATTCCGGAGAGTGTGTGGCAGCGCAGAAAGCGGTTAACGGTGAATGCTGAGCGGCGTCAACGGCAAGCATATGGCTGGGAAATAAAAAATACTACGAAAATACTCGCTCGCATTTACATGCACACACACATATATACATACGCGCATGCATGCAAATGAATGCGTGTTTTGCGGTCACAGCGAAAA
This sequence comes from Bactrocera dorsalis, assembly GCF_023373825.1. Lineage (NCBI taxonomy): Eukaryota > Metazoa > Arthropoda > Insecta > Diptera > Tephritidae > Bactrocera > Bactrocera dorsalis. The sequence goes on along the minus strand of NC_064307.1, from coordinate 12,853,952 downwards.
CAAATGCAGCAACAAATGTGGCAGAAAAGCGTGCGAACGGCGAAACAGCAAAACCGTTGAAGGCGAAGGTTGGCTTAACTCGAAGAGGATTTTGTGGCAACGGCATTCACGCACACTTTTGTATATGTGTTGGCTTGTTCGTGGATATGTGAGTGGTGTGAGTTAAATGCATTTGCAGGTTGTGGAGGGGAGCATGCTGTAATGTAATTGGAAGTTTTTTCTTAAAAGAATGCAACAAGCTGCAAAGTAAATGAAGAATGCTTCATAATTAGCGCAATTTATGCTTTAATATATCTTTCCGACCTTTGTATATTTTTCATACATTTTGCAGGTTGTGCGCAAGATTATAAATGGAATGGAATTGCGAAACTTTTTCACACAGAAAATGCAGAACTGTTGCACATTTATACAGTTTTATTCATTAGCTATTCATTTCTTACTAAATTGCAAAAAAATCCTGAAAATTTCATTTATGAATTATTTAAAGAAATTATAAAAAATAACATATGCGCGTTGACCGTGGCCGCACTGAAGCCATAATACAATTCACAGATTCATTTCTTACAGCGTAACAAGGTGCAGAAGTTAAGATTTGATCTATGCTAAATGTTTGGATATTCTAGCGCTCCATAATTAGAACTAAGTTCTTTTAAAATTTCGTGAAGATAGTTTGTCAAATCAAAAAGTTTTGAATACAAAAACTTGATTTTGATTTATTAGCTTTTATGGTAGTTTTGGGTAGAAACATAGGGTGCATAATTGGTCATTTGTCTCTGAAAAATCAAAGCACTCGTTTCCGTATATAAAAATAGATGGACAGACGGACATGATTTAATCGACTCTGCTGACCACCAGGATCATTTAAAAATATTTCTTGGGGTCTCTGCCGTTTTCTAAATGCATCTGACAATTCAGGTTCCGATACGCTCTTACTAACCGAAAGTGCTATCGTCAACACCAACTGGATATTGAGAACCCATTGCCCCACCTCTGAACTAAAACCCTAACGCATTAAACGTATAGCTGGGACCACTTCCATAGACCCATTCGTTGGGCCATATGGAACAATTTGTTGATATGGATTCATCAGATGACGACTGTGTCAAAATTTGGACCACCGTGTATAGCACAATTATGTAAAAATCTAAAAATATACGAAGTAAATGTAAGACTCCAATGACATACTGCGCGGTAGCCAAAGTGAGTTGAAAGATCTACTCCGAAAAGGTATTTGCAAAAAAGTTTTCAATAAAATCAAGGTCACCAGTAAGGATTAAGGTAGTTACCAAAAATTATATCATCAAGGTCACAGTATTCATAGATGCGACCTTTCGGTTGCTTTAAAATTCGAAGCGTCTTTTGTTCTAAGTCCGCAAAACACCAGAAGTGTGGGGAAAGAATAGGTAAAAAACAAAAGAGCGCCAAAAACACAAAAAGGGTATATAGAACACGACGTGGCTTTTGCGACAGGTAAACGATCGATGCTACCGAAAATTAGTGCTGCTGAAATACAAATTATAATCTCTTTGCTTTCGAACTTCTATTGTCCTCTACTGAACGACATCAATGTCGTTACAGCGGCCATCTTAACAAAAATAGCAAATAAACAGGCAAAAACTAATTCTATTCGAAAGCCAACTACACTGAGGATTTTATAGCTTTTTTGAAAATTTAACCCACTAAATTAAGTAAAGCTTGTCGCTCCTTCTTTTAAAATTACGCAACTGGAGTATGCTTCAAACTAAGTTTAATTTTTCATAAAAATTTGTCAGCCAGTGTTTTTCGAACATCAGCTCTTAGATGAGAGCTTAGTCCTTGAAATATTACGTTTATCATGTCTGCTTTAAATTATTGAACTGTTTTAGCCAAGAACGCAGCACTAAGAACTATAAATTACAGGATTACCGCTAATTTCAGTTACGTTGAACCTATGTATACCTCACGCTTAAATCCATCTGACCCTCCGCTACGGAAATCTAAGCGTCATTCGCCTACCTGCTTGTTACTCACCACCAACAAAAGAAAGGTTAGTAAGTAATCTGATATCTATTCTAGTGTCGCTCATTTACCTGTGATGACCTTTTTATACTTTTCTAAAGTAATTTTTTGTAAGGTCTATGTTAGAACTTGTATGCGCTACTGTTTTCAAACTCCATTGTTCGGGCTATACTAAACTTTAGAACATTTTGACGTCCTCTTAAGCGAATTTAGTTTATCTGGTATACTCTCAGCTCTCTACACCATTACACACAATGGCTTTTGAATCCAGCATCTCGATCCAATTTTTCAAAACCCGAAATGTTCAAACGAAAGATGAAAAATTAGAAGGCTTACCAGAAGAACACCAAAAACAAACCACAGAGAACTGAGCTAAATATGATTAACTTTCCGTGTTACATATTTAATTTTTATACAAAATCAGATTTATTTTATTAAAAAGATAACACTACATATATACTATATACAATATTTATATAAATACTTTGTACACTATACCTATTTCTTATTAAATAAAATATATGAAAACAATAAACAAAATCACAAAATCTGCGCAACAAGGATCGATGGCATAAAATATTACTTAAGCTGATATTTGCTGAGCCGCTAAAAATGCAATTTGTTGTTGGTGGAAAGCGAACTTTTGATAGACTTCCTCATAATGCTGTTGCATCTGCTGTTGCCGCAGAACTGTTAGTTGCTGCTCTAGATGTTGCGATTGTTGCAGGTGATATTGGTACCAGGCATGCTGTTCCTGTACCGCCTGAGCCAACATGGCCTGATGGGCTCCCTGTACCTCGTGCGGTGTGGGGAAGTAAACCGCGTTTGGAACGTGAGGATGCGGTACACCATTCACCATCGCTTCAGGCACTGTCCTACTGCCAACAACCGGCTGCTGGGCTTGAAGTGTTTCCACTTCTGGACTAAGAGCCCAATAATTTCCACGCCCAGGATCATTCATAGCTCGTGGAATTTTGCAAAAGCATGAGTTCATGCTCAGTGTCTGTCTTATCTGATTCTGCCAGTTCTGCTCATCTTTCCGGTAGTAAGGGAAGTTCTCACTAATCCAGTTCTGTATAGCATTCAAAGTAAGCTTGCCGTCAGGACTGCTGCGAATCGCCATGGTCACCAAAGCACTATATGTATAGTTGGGTCGACTACCACAGTTTTCTTCGTTAGACGACATCGAATTGTTCGGTGACATTGATTTATCAGATCGCGGTGGTGTCGGCGCTGGGTTGGTTATGTCATTGTTCCCTAACAAATTACGAATTGAGAAGCTTGATTCAAAATGTTGGGCCATTGTGGATAACTCTTTAGAGTGCTGCGTGTATATGAGATAAGTTAAGTTCTCGAGTGATGTTCTGTGTGGAAGCCAAAAGGTGACTGATGACTTTTGCTTTGAAATGTTTCGTTTTTATACTCTAAAGCCGTTCAGTGGTGGAAGGAGTTTGACTTGGTAAAACTAATGCCAAAGTGTGGCGAAAAAATCAAGGTCATGAGAAGGGATTATAACCGACATAATCGACTTAAAAAAATGTCAAAAAGTCTTTAAGTTTAGTATCGCCAGAACAATGGAGTTTGAAAACAATAGCAAATACAAGTTCTAACATAGACCTTACAAATAATAACTATAGAGAAGTTCAAAAAGGCCATCACAGGTAAATGAGCGACACTAGAATAGATATCAGATTACTTACTAACCTTTCTTTTGTTGGTTGTGAGGGACAAGCAGGTAGGCGAATGACGCTTAGATTTCCGTAGTGAAGGGTCAGAGGGATTTAACGTGTGGTATCGGTTCAAGGCAACTGATGTTAGCGGTTATAGAGTAATGTATAGTACTTAATGCCACGTTGTTGGCTTAAGCAGACTTGGTAAAAATAATATTTGCATGATAAAACTTATATTTAGGAGCTTATATTTGTTTAGAGCAGATGTTCGAAAAACATTGGCTGATATTTTGAAATTTTTATTTTTAATCTAATTTAATTTAATGTATAGCCTAGTTGCGTAGTTTCTAAAGAACGATTGGCATATTTTAATTAATTTCTTGGGTTTAATTTAAAAGCAAGCTTGTAAGTCCTCAGTACAGTCGGCTCTCAAGCCAGGTTAGTTTTTACCTGTTCACTGTGTTAACTTTGTTAAGGTGACCGTTTAAATGACCTTGTCTGTCGTATAGTAGAGGCCAAAAGGAGCACTATTTTTTGGTGCCATTGATCGTATAGCTCTCACAAAAGTCATCGCAAGGTCATCTTCTCTAGCTTTCGAACTCGTTTGTTTTTTACCTGTCCTTTACGCACACTTGTGGTGCGATTTGCGGGTCAAGAACAAATACACTTCGGGAATTTAATGGAACAGCAGAGACTACTGGTGTGACCTTGGTGATATAATGCTTGGAAAATACTATTATCCTTTCTGGTGATCATGGTTTGCAACCATATATTGTTGTTACTTAAACTTAATTAAACTTTTTGCAACACAAAAAAACTTGGGCTGTGAATACAAAAAGCTGCAAAGAATAAGTCATGGGCTTTTTTTTGGCTTTATTGGTGAATATCGAAGGAAAATTTGACATGCCTTGTACACAGTGATCTCTTTAAATACTGATCCACAATGGCCCAACATTTGGATCAATATTTCGCTACTCGCAGTGGGGTACTAACCCAGCTCTAACACTGTTACAAGTACTGTTACTATGTTAGATCGGCATAAGATTCAACACGAACAGAACTGTGGGAATTTGTTCATCTTTACGTATAGTAAATCGTATCAACGGCAATTCTTAGCAGTTTGGAGGTCAAAGTGGGATCAGTATGGACTGTTTTCAAAAAATAGTACAAGATCTTGGAGACCACGGATGTGGAAACTATTGTGAGTTTAGTTTAGAGGGGAAGAAAATAAGTATCTACAAGTATATTAATTTTAAAGTAATAAAGCTGTGCGATAAGAGTGGTGATTAACGGGGTTTTATAGACTGATTTGCTAAATATGATTTACTTTAACACATTTGAAAAGCAGAAAAGTGGAAGAGGCAATATCAGTGCGGGCACTATACAGGAAAAAGAAACAATTTAATCTTTTACTGCAGCACTGGTCCAGCGCTAACATTTGCCGCAATAATAATAAGATCGTAGTTTGAGGAAAAGGCAATTGCTTTGCAAATCACCTAGAAAAGGTATTTCAACCTAAATGCCCAAAGAACAACTTTAAGTTACTAACTTTGCCCAATACCTCCAAGGTGTCGCGAAATCAAGAACGCTTTACCTTAAGGATTGCATAAAACTTTGGAGTAATATTTAAGAAACAAGAAATTTCAGTTAAAGTAGCAGACTTCATATCAGAAGAACGAGCAATAAGTGCTGGTGTGTCTCATTGTACCGTACTAGGCACAACTCTGTACATAATATACATATATAGAAAATAATTCAAGAACTACTAACGTATTGACATCCACTTTCGTCGTTGACACAACTCCAGTAAGCCGTAACAATTGCCCGCAGCTCTTAACTTTTGTCGAAGAATGGCTAGCCAACTGGCGTATAAATATTAATGAGGAAAAAGGCAATCATGTTACATTCTCGCTAAGATCAGAAACGCGTAGGACAGCTAAAATTAGCAATGACTTAGTACCCCAAGCTAATAAAGTAACTTATCTTGGGATTCACCTGGATCAAAAGCTCACGTGGCAAAAACATATATCGAGTAAAATAACTTGCATGAAGCTAAGAGCAGTCAATTTAAATTGGGTTTTAAACAAAAATTCGAAGCTTAGCCTACACAACAAAGTCCTGTTATCCAATGCAATCATAAAACCGATTTGGATGGATGGCATTTAACTGTGGGGTACTACCTGTGCAACCCACATTGATATAATACGTAATTTCCAATCTAAATTGCTTAGAACAATCACGGGTTCACCAAGGTACATGCGTAATGAAAACATTCGCAGATCTTGATATTCCTATGGTAAAGATGGGGATAGAGTAAGCAGAATGAGATATATTTCTAAACTTTGCGAATATCCAAAGCCATTGGCTAATGCCTTGGTAATTTCCTACAATCAAACACGTTTAAAAAGAAGTGATATATCGGCCAACTAGAGAGCAACGTTCTACCAAAAAAGCTCAACCACATTCCAAAGTTTCTTTAGTTTTAAATAGATTTTTACTTACTTTTTCGTCGCTTGATAAAATTGTTTTTCAAATCATTATAGTAAAACTCAATGATTATTCTGCTCTTCTCTATGTATTTGATGTAGTTCACAACATTTTCACTGTTTTAACTATTCCCTGTCCTCTGGCAATAGTAGATCCATATTTTGTCGATGACCACAAAATGATACAGAAACTTTTTCCGATGTCGCGTCGTCAGCGTGGCGTCAAAAAAAAGCCAATGTCGTGTCAAAACATATTAATTACTTGTAAGTAAATCATATTTCATGTAGTAAGAACCATGTTAGTAGCATAATAATAAAGCAGCGCAATTATTTTTTTACTCTCTTAGCTCTTTCTGCATATTTCGTTCGCATTGATTGGAAAAGTTTTCGATAAAGCAACAAAGGCATATGTATTTTGAGCTTTTTGCAAGCAGATACCTTGCGGTGAATGACCATATGAAAGTGCGGACTACTAAACTTTGCGAGTAGTCAATAATTTTACAAATACTCTCACACAATCATACACATACATACATAAAAAGACATATACACATATACAAAGGCGTGTAAACATTTAACTACAGCAAACTCCGGCAATATTCAATCGAAGCGCAGGCGAGTGAAGTTTTGAATAAAACACCGACAATGTTGCACACCACATTTGCTCCCCCCCACAGCACTGGCACAAGTGCATTTTTTTATTGCAGTCAGTTGCACAGTGATCGAATTGTGTGCAACGCGATATTGCTTGCGAGTTGTTGGCAATGCTTTTGCATTTATGTATGTTTTATACCCTGAACAGGATATATGCAGTTTGCCACGATGTTTGTCATACTAAAAATATCTGATTTGGCCATGTTCGTGTTTATATATGCGAATGAATCTCGCAGTTTTTCAGATATCGATTTGAAATTTTGAACACATTCTTTACTCACTTAGAAGCCGCTTGTTTGTTGAAATCGCCGATAACGGAGTACTAAAACATATAGCTGCCATACAAATTGACCGATCAAACTCTAGTTTTTGAAGGGAAAACTTTTTAATTTGACCAGGGTTGTTCAAGAGCTTTGGCCAAGGCATCGCAATAATCTTCGAAAAAATTAGTCCGATCGGACTACTATTGTATATCGCTGCCATTCAAACTGATCGCTCGTAATCAAGATAACATTAAAAAAATGTTATTATGACATAAATATGCGCCTGTAAAGGGTATTATAGCTTCGTTGCAACCGAAGTTAACACTTTTTCTGATTTTATTTGTTGGTGTGTGTGTGAATGTTTTAGTGCGCTTCCAACTTTCATATGCATACCCATTGTGAGCGCATTGAAACAACAGCTGCTGGTGCCGCCGCTGCTGTTGCTGCCATTATTACTGCTCTTGTTGTTGTGGTTGTTGTTGTTGCAGTTGCTGTCTGTTGCATATAAACTATTCCACTCGCCTTTGTTGCTCAACAGTGCCTTCAAGTGTCCGACGGCTGAGCTATTTGCAGAAACTGCGCAAATTTGCATAGCTGAGTTGGCTGTCGGCAACTGTTGCTTGTTGTTTGTTTTCGATTCCCTTTCACCCCTACTTTCTTCTGTCTTCCATTATTGCTACACTTTTATGCATTACGCTGCTCTGGAAGTTATTAATTTCAAGTAGACTGCTCGTGGAATAAACTTGCTCACGTTTAAGTGCCGGTAAATATACAATTTAAAAAGTCCGGCGCTTAGTGGAGCCACTTCCCGGCTGAATTCTGCAATCTTCTACTGGCGTAAGTAGATCGACGAGTGTATTTGCTGAAAAAATATGAAAGTAGAAACTAACTTAGCAAGAATATGCTTCAAGAAATGCATAAATTGGAGCAAATGCAAATGCTGTGTAGACTGTCTTAGTGGTGTCTCGTTGCCGCTGGAGTTAGCTAATATGAGGAATTGAAGCACTTCTTTTCCTAATTTAAAAGAAATGTAGCCGATGAAAGGAAAGTCGATAACACCGTGTCCAATATTTCCCTTGGGTCCTACGCCAATAAAAAAGCTTCAAAGTTAAGTGAAAAGGAATCGATACTGGAATCAAGTTTGCGTACTTTTCCTACCGAAGCTCTTCACAAAATGTTTAGATTTGCATGTCAAAAAATTACGCAGATTGCATCACATGTGTACAACTTTTATCAACGGAAAACTGTTGGCTTTCCTTCCATTGAGTAGAGACTGCCGGCCGGCAGTAGAGAGAATACGCTGCGCAGTACTATAATCGAAGCGATGGCTTCTCAAAGACGACGCATTAGCATGCTCACTGTTAGACTTATGCTTTACGTGGAAACTGTCCCACAATCTAGCGAATGGTGTCCAAAAATTTATTCTACTGAAAAATCCAAATTCGTTTTGTATAAATAAACTTACTATAAAACTTTTGTCCGTAAAATATCCGCAATATTCGTTTTTTTCGGCTTTCTAGCTGTGCATAACCCCTTAAGACACTGAAAGCCATCCCAGGCGAGGCTTGTGACTAGAAAATTGAAAAATTAGATTATTCTGTATAGCATCCAAAAGAGTCCATTTTATTTACATAATCATTAAAATTTACTACAATCACATATGAACTTTGAGTTTACCAATTCTAACTTTAAAGGTTTTATTAAAGAAATATCGGACGCACTCGTTTGTATTATTTTAATTTCGTTCCTTCGTTTAGTTTTACTTTCTTTCGGGCCAATTTCTGTAAAATAGCACTTTAAACTTTTCGAACTTTTCTGAAAGCTTTGAACTCAAATGATGTCAAATAACAGACTTGAGATCGTTGAAAATGTCCTCTTAACACTCTTACCTGTAAAATTTCTACTACAAAATTTTGTGATTAGCATTAAGGAAACTGAGAAGGATCGATTACACACCATGCTAAGTAAGTGATTACAAAGGAAAAACACAATTTTTTTTAACTTTTTTCCGTTTGTTCTATTATATAATATTATTAATGATCTTAATTCCCTGCTATAAACTTAATCAAATATACTCTCCAACTCTGACGTATAAAACTTCAAGTCAAAGGCTGATATTTAAGTTTAACATATCCACCAAACTTTTAGTATGCTTTTCTCTTAGCACCAAAATATAACATACCCCAAATCTCTCCCCAGATACCTACCGACACTTACTTCGATTCACTCCATTTCACTCAGCAATTATTTTATACCTGATCATGCAGCCTCAAAAAATTGTGGCTTACAAACGCTTACGTATGAAAGTATGTAAATATGTATCTAACTGTACTCAAACTCCTTTATTCATCCGGCTGCAGTAATTATTCGGTTGCCACGGATAATACCCTAACGAACAATAGCGGTTTTACGTCACTTATGTCAGGAATGTTTCGGCCTTGATGGCAATGTTCTTCAATGCGGTTTTCACGCTACTGTAATTGCGGGTTGCATCAGCTGTAATACTTTTTGATGTCCTTGACTACATAGCCATACTTTTCATATAGGCTGGAGGTTGTTTTATACAATTCTGGGATCAATAAAGCCAATGAAACTTTAGATTATATGAAAAATTTTTCAATATGCATGATCTCTGGTGCACAAACGGAAATATGGAAATTCAAAAAAAAATTTTCAATCATCAGTCATATATCACACAATATACTTCTTTATAAGTAATATATACATATATATATCCCGCAATGATTCAAAACTGCTCCATCCCACACTATCACAGGGGAATATACTGTATTGTCAGAGGTATGTAGGTTATTCTAGTAAATTAGATAACCAAGGTCACAATGTGGCCCACAACTGCGGCCTTAAAACCTAGCCGTTTGTTCTGAGGTCACCATACTTCATAAGTACAGCATAAAAAATATTTTAGAACAATACATTATGAAAACAAAAGCTAGCTTTTTTCAGGTAAAAGATCAATGCTGCTCTAAATGACTTCTGTAGAAAAATGTACTATATTGTCTGTACTCCAAACTTCTTTATTGTCAAAGCTTATTAAAGAAGTGCCTTTTAAAAAGCATAGTCTCTTTTACACAATTAAACTTCATCGGTCAATCGAGTGGCCTTGAAAAGTATATACTCGTATTTCTGGATAACCGCTAGGTTACCTTGAACATTTACCACACCGAAAAGCTACCGAACATCCATTACTAAGGCATAAGCGCCATTCGTCTACCTGTCCCTTAGTTAGATCACCAAAAGAAAAGGTGAACTTAGTACTCTGATGACCGAGTCGGTGTCGCTGTTTTACCTGAGATGACATTTTATACTCTTTTTTATATCACCTTCTATTGTTTTTAAATTACATTGTTCTTGCTTCACTAGAATTTACAACGTCAGTCTTTTGACTTCGGTTTCATAGGTTGCGTCAGCTTAGATCTCCTTTGTTGACCTTGATTTTCTGGCCGCACTTTGGCCATAAGTCGGAGTTAACCCAACTCTTTGGGATACAGAAATGCTTTAGGGTATAAAAAGGAAAATTTGTAAAGCAAAAGTCATCAGTCATCTTTTGACTTCCGCACAGAATATCACTTGAGATTTTACTTAGCTCATAACCACTCAGCTCTCCAACAGTTATTCGCAATGGCCCAACATTTAGAATCAAGCTTCGCGATTCGTAATTTGTTAGCGAACGATGACGGCACCAACCCAACTCTGACACCACCACCATCTGATATATCCATGTCACCGAACGAATCGATGTCGTCTAACGAAGGAAACTGCGGAAATCGTCCCAACCATACATATAGCGCTTTGGTGACCATGGCGATTCGCAGCAGTCCTGAGGGTAAACTGACTTTGAGTGCTATACAGAATTGGATTAGTGAAAACTACCCTTACTACCGAAAAGATGAGCAGGGCTGGCAGAATCAGATAAGACAGACACTGAGCACGAACTCACATTTCCTGAAAGTACCACGACCTTTGGGCGACCCCGGACGTGGTAACTATTGGACTGTGAGTCCGGAAGTGGCAGCAGGTGGTATTGCTGGCAATGAATCTGCATTTGGGCCTTTACTTACGGGCGTACCTCATCCCCAGTTGCCGAACGCAGTCTATTTCCCCACGCCACAAGAAATAGATGCCACTCAGCGGGCAATGCATGAGCAGCAGGTGTGGCAGTTCCATCAACAACAAGCGCATGTATTGCAACAACAACTACTGCAACTGCAACAGCAACAACAGCTGTACGATGAAACATATCGACAGCTGATCTTTCACCAGCAGCAAATGGCTTTCTTGAGAGGCCAGCAAATTCCTACTTAATTTGGATGCTCTATTAAATGGCGTGTAATATTAGTTGAAATATTATAATATAAGTTTTAGTAATATTTTAAGTTAATAAAATGTGATACAATTTTATAAATGGCGGTTTCTCGTTTTGACGTTCAGCAAGTGGTAGGTGTTTTATTGGTATGGTATGGTCACCGACGTGCCGCATCTCAGGAGCGAAACCGTAGTCGTTGTTGTTCTAATTAGAGCAAGGTTGTTGTTTCTGTGTGATCAAGAGAGAATACTCTTAACAACAACTACAATATCATGAAGGGGGGCAGGACTGTGACTGAACGAAGCAATAATTATGAGTTCGCAGAAGAGGGCATTCTTTTTCCTACTATATCAGATTAGTAATGAGGTGTTCCCATTGTCTTCTATTGTTTTAGCGCTGGACCTCGGGACTTCGCACAAAATTAGCAGAAACTGGTTACATAAGAGCCCCTGTGCGATAATGGGATCTTTTCCGCATATTATAGTACTAAAAATATCAACTGAACTGCTTGCTTTCAGCAATGTTCAGGCTCTTTGAATTCTTTTGTCCAACTTTTGCAAGACTGAGGTTGAAATATTTCATATGATCTGTGAGTATGGTGTAATGGGAGGAACTAACATTAGCCACCTCGAACAATTTCTGGTACGCTGAAAGTGGTTGTAGATTTTTAAGAACCTCTCTTTCAATACTTAAGTGTACTTAGAATTAACAACAACGCACCAGTCGTTTCGAAGTCTGGTCCTTCGCCAACTGGTTTTTCCAACGAAGTGGAGGTCTCCCTCTTCTTCCACCATCGGGTACTGCGTCGAATACCTTCTGAGCTGTTCTCGTCCATTCGGACGACATGACTTAGCTAGCGTATTTATTTGACCATCACAAACTAATAGCTTAATCATGGACAAATAACACGCACTTAGCTTATTTCATATTTTCGCTTAAAAACGAAGTGTGTTGGCAAAGCGGGTGGGAACAGTAAGCTGATATTCAATTTGTTTCAAAATGTCTGATGCGGAGAAAAGGTAAGTTTGAATTCTTAAATTTGTAAACGGGATATTAAATTACGATATAAATATATTTATTTTGTTCATTTGATAATATTAATACAAAAAATTATAACAAATGTTCATATTACTTTTAACTTAAACAAAAAATAAGATTTTGCAATTTTGGTTTGTTTACATTTTCATCTATCAAAATGAACTTTATCGTTATTGCCAACTACTTTTTTTGGAAAAAGCTTAGTTATTCTGAATGAAAAAAGCGATGAACTGGCAATGCCTCTAGTTCAGTATACAAGCTATGATAGCTTATGAAAAGCCAACATTATTATTTTAGCTAAGTCTTTCATACAAAACAATCTAATAGCTTAATTTGCTGGTCACATAAAGCATTCCTTATTTCAACGTCGTCGTTTATCTCATACAGCTCATCGTTCCACTGAATTCGATATTTGCCGCGGCCAATGCGCATATGACTATAAATCTTCTGAAGAAACTTTCTCTTGAAAACTCCTAACGTCGATTTATCAGATGTTCTAATCATCCATGCCTCTGCACCATTTAGTATAACACGACGGTAATAATGACTGACTTAGATAGTTTGGTCAATGTTCGTCGAGAAAGGACTTTAGTTCTTAACTGTCTACGGCAGTCCTTAGCTTCAAACAAGTTTTTTTCTACAAGTTTTTGCCAACTAATTTTTTGATGCAATATTAAGAAGTGACAATTTCGACAAATCATATATTCGTACCATTCCAATAAAATATGTAAAATTTCATAAACTTCAAAACAAAAAGTTGTCATGTTTTAAATAATATCACATTTTATTAACTTAAAATATTACTAAAACTTATACTATAATACTTCAACTAATATTACACGCCATTTAATAGAGCATCTAAATTAAGTAGGAATTTGCTGGCCTCTCAAGAAAGCCATTTGCTGCTGGTGAAAGATCAGCTGTCGATATGTTTCATCGTACAACTGTTGTTGCTGTTGCCGTTGTAGTAGTTGTTGTTGCAATATATGCGCTTGTTGTTGATGGAACTGCCACACCTGCTGCTCATGCATTGCCCGCTGAGTGGCATCTATTTCTTGTGGCGTGGGGAAATAGACTGCGTTCGGCAACTGTGGATGAGGTACGCCCGTAAGTGAAGGCCCAAATGCAGTTCCATTGCCAGCTGCCAGTTCTGGACTCACGGTCCAATAGTTACCACGTCCGGGGTCGCCCAAAGGTCGTGGTACCTTCAGGAAATATGAGTTCGTGCTCAGTGTCTGTCTTATCTGATTCTGCCAGCCCTGCTCATCTTTTCGGTAATAAGGGAAGTTTTCACTAATCCAGTTCTGTATAGCACTCAAAGTCAGTTTACCCTCAGGACTGCTGCGAATCGCCATTGTCACCAAATCGCTATATGTATAGTTGGGGCGATTTCCGCAGTTTCCTTCGTTAGACGACATCGATTCGTTCGGTGACATGGATATATCAGATGGTGGTGGTGTCAGAGCTGGGTTAGTGCCGTCATCGTTCGCTAACAAATTACGAATCGCGAAGCTTGATTCTAAATGTTGGGCCATTGTGGATAACTGTTGGAGAGCTGAGTGGTTATGAGCTAAATAAAATCTCAAGTGATATTCTGTGCGGAAGTCAAAAGATGACTGATGACTTTTGCTTTACCAAATTTCCTTTTATACCCTAAAGCATTTCTGTATTCCGAAGAGTTGGGTTAACTCCGACTTATGGCCAAAGTGCGGCCAGAAAATCAAGGTCAACAAAGGAGATCTAAGCTGACGCAACCTATGAAACCGAAGTCAAAAGTCTGACGTTGTAAAGTCTTATAACGCAACAACAATGTAATTTAAAAACAATAGAAGGTGATATAAAAAAGAGTATAAAATGTCATCTCAGGTAAAACAGCGACACCGACTCGGTCATCAGAGTACTAAGTTCACCTTTTCTTTTGGTGATCTAACTAAGGGACAGGTAGACGAATGGCGCTTATGCCTTAGTAATGGATGTTCGGTAGCTTTTCGGTGTGGTAAATGTTCAAGGTAACCTAGCGGTTATCCAGGAATACGAGTATATACTTTTCAAGGCCACACGGTTGACCGATGTAGTTAAAATGTGTAAAAGAGACTATTCGTTTTAAAAGGCACTTGTTTAGTGAGCTTTGGTAATAAAGGAGTTTGGAGTACAGACAATATAGGACATTTTTCTGCAGAAGTCATTTAGAGTAGCATTGATCGTATACCTGTAATAAGCTAGCTTTTGTTTTCGGAATGCATTGTTTTAAGATATTTTTATGCTCTACTTATGAAGTATGGTGACCTCAGAACAAACGGTCAGGTTTTAAGGCCGCAGTTGTGGGCCACATTGTGACCTTGGTTGTGCTATTTGCTGGAATAACGTCCATACCTACCGCGCCTGGGAAATATTCTTCCGTGAACCCAGAACTAGCAGAAGGTGGTAATAGTAATGTTGGTAAAAGAACTGAGCTTGGGTCATGGATATTGGTGGGTCAGAATACAGTATATTCCGCTGTGATAGTATGGCATGGGGTTGCTTTCAGTGAGCCATTGCAGAGTGCCAAAAATATATTTCTTGTATAGAACTAAATAGTTTTATTTATGACCGATGATTGAGAAATATTGCTGAGTTACCATATTTCCATTTGTGCACCAGACATCGCGCATATTATCCAATTTTTCATGCAATCTAAGGTATCATTTTTTGTATTGTTCTCGGAATTGTATAATACTACGTCAAACTTATATGAAAGGTATGGCCATATAGTCAAGGTCATTAAAAAGGGCTATAGCTTATGCAACCCGCAGCTACGGTAGCGTGAAAACCGCACCGAAGCACAATGCGATCAAGGTCAAAACGTTACTGAGCAAAGTGACTTAAAGAAGTTATTGTTCGTTAGGGTATTACTCGTAACCGTGGCAGCCGTAAAATTATGTATCGTAGGCGAATAAACAAA
Source organism: Bactrocera dorsalis (assembly GCF_023373825.1). Taxonomy (NCBI): domain Eukaryota; kingdom Metazoa; phylum Arthropoda; class Insecta; order Diptera; family Tephritidae; genus Bactrocera; species Bactrocera dorsalis. The sequence goes on along the minus strand of NC_064307.1, from coordinate 12,838,578 downwards.
GGAGTTGAAGGTCTTTATAAGACATAATTTTTTTGAAACTCAGGTACAAAATAGTCGCTGAGTGAAGTTTAGTAAATTGCAATAATTGTGGGTGAGTAGAGATGCCTTTCGTTTCTGAACCCCACGGGGATTTGGCTCACCGTTAGGCATGAGCATTGTCTGAGAGGATGATACGACTCTTAGAGCTTGTATAATTTACAAAAATCAATCAAAAACGAAAGTAACCGGACCGTTGGAAGAAATTAGATTAACAACAGGAGAGAGTCCGATCTTTCTTTAGCAAAACCTTTGGTTGATAGAACAGGACAATTCGAAATTAATAGCTATAGAATGTTGAGCAGTATGTATATTTAGTCAGATTTTGGTCGGAACTTCTCATGTCTCATAAATGAGTAAATACATCTTAAAAGTATATGCTTCTTCTATCATACTTCTTAATTAAATCAGTATTCTTCCCTGCTTTTCGGTCTTTTTAAAACGGTATTTATTTGTAAGCAAATTGCAGGGTAAATGGACTTAAAGTTGCTGTCACAAAGCTTTGTGGCACTGCAGCAAATGTTGCGCATTTATATACGGTTTCCGTTCATTTTTCATTTGCATCATTTATTTCACAATATCATACAGAATTCATATGAACAGTTATGTGTAACTTAATCTGTGTGCTGCGGCAGAGACAAAAGCAAGTGCAAGCAAATAAATATAAAACAAAAATATATTTTGTTTAATAGCAATGATGTTATGCGAAGACTGTGCCACAGTTGGAGTTGGGCCAAGCTTCGCACACAACTTTAAGGCGCTCAGAGATTGTGTGGGCTTCAACTGGCTTCATGTTTATACGAGAAGGTTTGCTTTAGCAGACCAACGATATTGTTGAGACAGTAATACTTTTCACTTCGTACTTTGTTATCTAACGATTTGACTGGGATATGAACTCAAGACGTTTGGTACTTCACCCGAACGCATACACACTTTGTGAAGCGGTATGGCAACTTACTTTTCACACCCACACCCATACAAGTGCATTTTTGTATGGATATGGACGCCAGCAATACAATCCATTTTGAATTTAACCTTTTTTATGATTTCTTACGCGAAATAAGGTGGCGGAAGTGATGTCGTCCGCTGGTAACTGCTGTGTGCCAGCAGCAAGTGGCAGCTCCACACAGCATGTGTTCATATTTCCAAGTGTCTGTGTGTGTTTCGCAGGCATTGGAGCACGAATGATTCAATTCTCCACGGAATGCTGATGCAAGTAGTATGAGCGCAAAAACGCTGAAGCGTGGCTGAGCAAAAGAGAGCAGTGAGTAAGAAATTATTCCATGCAATATAACTTAGCAGTGGGAATTGGGAGGCGGCGAATATCGCAAACATTCATCACAGTAATCATTCGCGGCACAACCTGAATGCAAGACGAATTTCATTCGTTACACACATGTATGTGTGTATGTGTGTTTTGATGCTGAGTCTGTAAACATATGCACGCTTTGGTGGCAGGCTGCGTCAAACAAATAACGTACAGCAGCTTGACTTTTGTACCTTTTGCTCCCTGGAATATTGCAGCGTGTTGCAAAGTGTAAGGCGAATAAAATAAATGAAGTAAAGAAGTTTTAAGATCAAGCAACAGCAAACTTTAATGGCCGATGCAGACATGGTGAGAATAATTGTTGTGTAATAACCGAAAATATCTCTGTAGTATGAGCACTGTTGAGATATTGAACAGAATCGAGTAAGAAGAAAAAAGCAAAAGTCAATGCTGAACTAAAGAAGGCATGTCTGAAAGGTCTGAAAAATAACTGTAATGCAATTGTTAATATACTCTTAAAGAGTTAAAATAGACTAAGTCAACTATTTTGGCTATGTGGTTAACAGTTGTTGGTCATAACAACCGCCACCTTAAACATAATGCATTTCAATATAAGTTTTTACAATTAAATATACAAGATGCGTTCCAAAGAAAACAAAAATCTAGCGCCCCTTGCTGGCGCTATTTATATGTCGACTGTTGCGTTAGAATCTGCTGTCTTTGTCGATTGTCCGGTGTGAACTTCATCACACTTCATTGATTGGAAGTGAAGTTATTGCGTTTTAAGTGTCAGTATGTTTGTGTTATCGGTGCGAAAATGAGCTTCGAACCAAGAGCCAACATTAAATTTAGTTTTAGAATTGTTGAAACTTTTACCGAAACGTTTCAATTGATGAAACAGGTATATGGCGATGATTGTCTATCCCGTAACAGAGTGCACGAGTGGTTTCAACGTTTTCAAAGTTGTCGTGAGGAAACAAATGACGATCAACATGTGGACCATTCAAAATCCGTGATCACTGGAAATTTCAACGAAACGGTGCGTGAATTCATCAAAAATGAGTCGAAATCATCATTGAAATTCATGGAAATGGAATTGAACATTTCAAAAACATCGATTTATCGCATTTTGACCGAACATTTGGGAAAGGTGTGTGCATGGTTTGTTTCGCACAAATTGATTGACGACCAAAAATCAGAATCCAACATTTGAAGGATGATTATTTGACCAAAAATCACATTTTAGCCATTAACCACTCCCCGTATTCACCTGATATGGTACCGTGCGGCTTCCTCCTTTTCGGAAAAATGCATTTGCCCATGAAGGAAAGCGTTACGCAGACGTAGAGGCCATTCAAAAGGCTTGCGCCGGCACACTGGCGGCCATACCGGTTAACGAGCTAAAACACTCGTTCGACATGCTTTTGGACCGTGCAAAAAGCTGTATTGAAGCAGAGAGAGACTATTTTGAATAAAATAAATTGATTTTGCTGAAAAACACATTATTGGGTGTTCTTTATATATTTAAATTATTTTGATATGTGCTGACTATTTAAAGCAAACTTTAAGCTCCCATATTGTATAAAAATTCTGCTTGAAGATGTCTTAAGAGCATTGTAAATGTGTAAAGACACCAACGTACATTACATTACAAACAGCAAATTTAACAAAAACAAAACACAAACAAAAAGAGCTTAAAAATGCATTTACTCCACACTTTCTCGATTTTTGTTTGTAAATTGAAGTAAACCGCTGTCAATTTTCCCGCCACCTGCATTTTTTTCATTTTTACGCCGATATACTATTTTCGATTTTCTTTTGCGGTTTAAATCGTTATGCGGTGTTACGGGTTCGACTGTTGCTTTTGTCTTGCGGTGATGGTGGTGACTTCTCTGTGTTGCAGCACAATGATCAGCCATTAAAATGGGGTATGCATTAGTGTGGCTTGCGATGAAATTGAAAATATGCAGAAATGGAGAAATTCGCCGAGGTTACTCATACGCCATGACTAGCAATAATGTAAACTACATATATTATGTTTGTATGTGTAAATGTGTGAGTTGAAAATCGCATGACCATTCGTTATATAAATTAAATGCTTATTTTTGATTTACTTACAGTTATTTGCGTTGTGGCAAAGTGTAATGACTTGAATGACCAACAATGAAGAGACACGGACAGATTCTTATAGAGAACACTTCCGTGATAATAAAAAAGTAGGTTATAGATAGGCTAAAGTGGCATTGACAAATTAGGGAAATTTAAGAAAGCTTTAAAGTGATGATACTGATTACTATATCAGAAAAAATATTTTCAAGTCTTTGTTATTATCAGGAAAATTTAGAAACAATCTCGAATACAGTTACTCATCAAGCTATTAGTAAGGGCATTCCGAACTGTAAACAATTCACCTTTATAAATAAAAATGATCTGAAAGCTGCTACTTTAACCGGTTTGAGTAAATAAAAGCTGACTTTATGCTTACATATAAGGGAATTTGGTATATGTATATACAGTATGTGTCCTTGTGTATTTACATACCATTACTGTTCCTCTACACTGTCAACCCATTTCAATTTAGCGACAAACCTCTTCTCGCTACAACTATCAGAGCTACAATTCAATTTTCAATTTTATTTAATTTTGAAACGGCCATACGAGTGCAATATTTAAATAAACCTCATCTACCTACACTAATATTTATAATATATAACTGCATATTAATAACCGTAGTACTCACACACGTGCAGCGGTTTCATTTATCAACCAGACTAGCCAAAATAATAAACACTTTCAGATGAAACTCAAACTTTATATGTATGTATGTGAGTGTGTGTGTGTGAGACAACCCTTGCGCTGTCTACTCTCAAGTGCTTCATGCCACTAGCGGCAGCAGTTGCTGTTGTACGTGGTGTGGTTGTGTGTGTGTGTACTTTTGCCGCCTAAATGGGCTTGACACTTCATAATTGAAACGTTTGCACAATCAGTAGTATGGACCAAATATTTTAGTGTTTTCTGCTGTTCATATTCAAACATAAGCTCTCACAATGTATGAGCACACATTTGCATACTAAAATAACAGACATGCATAAATGTAAATTGTGTGTATGAGTGTGTGTGTGTGCGTGCATGTTTTTGTATGCGCATAAAATAATAAACATTCAACAACTGAAACACGCCACATATTGCCGTTGAACCCTTTTTATGCAGAGCCAACCCGAAAAGCTCATAATCCGCTTTACTACACACACGCACACACGTGTACGTGTACGTGTATACAAATGCTGAGGCATTTAGATGTGGTCGAGTAAATATTCATGTTAGGAGCAAAGACGATTTGACAAAACTTTTTGGGTTTCGCCAACAAAAATGGTTGCCTGCTTGTCCAACACTGCTTGGGTAAATAGTGCTGGTGTTGAGGCAAATACGGCGTGGCGTGGCGTGGCTCTATGTAAATGCCTGCAGACAGCCATAACCTTCACACGTATTTATACATTGGTTACATAACTTGCTGTTGCTTTATTTTTATTAGAACACACACTTTACTTTACTTACATTTTTTGTTAAGATTGAACTTTTTAATTAAACATTATCTTAGGCCCGTCGCCTAGTGTACTTAAGGCTTAAGGAAAATGAAATAAATTTGTACATACATACATACATGCGATGTATATGAAACTTGTAGAGGATTAAATTTGAATGTTAAGCATATCTATTTACACTTTCATAAAATATTTAATATTAAATCAGACAGGTTTGAATATATTTAAGTATATTATATTTATAAAATATCGATATTTAACAGTTTTTTTTATATAAAAGACATATGTATGATAACAATATACTAAGCCAATATTGATATTTGAATGATAAATTCCGGTATCCCGAAAGTTTTTTAGACCCATTCGGTTGTATAACATTCTTTCAGCGTATGAAAACATTGAATTTTGATTTTATTGATTTCGGGATCCCGAAAATTTTCGGGACCTATAAAGTTGTATAACATTATTTTCGTGTACCATTATAATTTCTAGCAATTATTTATTTCGGGATCCCGAAAATTTTCGGGACCCATAAGCTTGTATAACAAGTGTAAAATCATAATTTTTTTAGAATTGTTGATTTCGGGATCCCGAAAATTTTCGGGACCCATAAGGTTGTATAATATGATTTAAGATTACCAAGATAATTTTCTTTTTTTTTATATTTATGTATATAATTCGAGATTCCGGCACTTGTTAGAGATTGACTTCATCGGGGCACGACCATATCTGTAACATATTTACCGATTAAATATCTACAGATAGCCAGTGGCAAATAAATTCCTTTTATTCCGGAATCTTATTGAATGCTGCTTTAATTATTTCATCTGCTTCAGAGTTACCAATAATATCCCAATGTGCTGGAACCTTGCACGTTTACCGTCTAATAGCACGTTAGATCCATTAAGAGATCAACGCATTCTTTCACTATCTTCGACGAAAACAGAAGAGATTTTAGTGATTTCAAAGACTTTTTGCTATTTGTATAAAATAAGGTTGCATTTTATATTTTGGAAACCCAAGTGTTCAAAACTGGCAACAGACAACTTTATCGTAAAGTTTTACATTTTTGAAGTTGCATATACTCAGAACTTTTTGATATTCGGCGGCTACTTGTGTTGTTTACGAGTACATTAGCTTGAAATATTCATCTCGGCCAAAAAATACTATTTCGTAAATATTTTTCCGCGACTATTTTTCACAATTTTCTACGTAGATTGTCTCACTAACAGTGCATCGACCAACTTAATTCAATTTTTTTACGATGAAGCTTTATCAAGGAACAATGTTTATTGGTGATGTGGTAAATTCAATCGAGTTCGTATATCACTACAGGATGAATTTCGTGAAGATCGTCTAAAATCAGTTGTTATGCAAAACACCAGCTTGCAAGACCATCGTGTGAAGTTGAGGCAACTATAGACATTAGTGGAACCAGTACACATTTTCTCCTCCAATTCTGTTCAGTTCATCATATCTGAATATGTAATACCACTTAAATTCTCACTATTAAAATTGTGAGACTTCTTTCTTCTAAAGATTTTCGGACTTTTCGATTTCGCCACGTCCAAAAATTTAAGTAAAAAGTCCATAAAATGTTTTGATAAGGGAATAAAAGTTATATCACATTCAGAAAAAATCATCACATAATATATTTTGGCTGAAGTTAAGGATGTTCAATAAATTACTAAGAGGATAAACGAGCCTGACTTTAACCATCATGGCTAATTTCACTATGAGAAGTAAAGTTTATAATATTTTTGTTTTTCAAATTTTATTAACTTCGAATATTATTATATCTACCATAATTCTTAAACTAATATCAACAAATATTTCGATAATAAAATTAGATACGCATTTGTTTTTGGTATACTTCATCACCGCTGCTGAAGATATTACTGCTGCAGTTGCCGTTGTAACAGGTTGTTGATGAAACGAAAAGCAACCTTGAATTTTCTTCCTATAGATAAAATACATCCAATTTACGCTGATATTTACTGATCCGTTAGAAAGGCAATTTGTTGTTGGCAGAATGCGATCTTTTGATAGATTTCATCGCATTCTTGTAGCAACTGCTGTCGCCACAGGGCTTTCAGCTCTTCGAGTTGGTCTTGTTCCAGGTGGTATTTGTACAAGCTTTCTCCCCGAGCAAAAATGGTCTCAGGAGCTTCCTGCATTTCTTGTGGCGTGGGAAAGTACACTGCATTAGGAGCCTGAGAATACGTTATACCATTCACCATTGCTCCAATCAGAGCCTCACTGCCAACAATCGGCTGCTGGGTCTGAAGTGCTCCCTCTTCTGGGCTAAGCGCCCAATAACATCCACGCCCAGGATCATTTATAGGTCGTTTAATTTTGCAAAAACAAGAACTCGTACTCAGAGTCTGCTTTATCCTATTCTGCCAGCCCTGCTCTTCTTTGCGGTAGTAATGGAAATTTTCACTGATCCAGTTCTGTATAGCATTCGAAGTAAGTTTGCCTTCAGTACTGCTACGGATTGCCATGGTTATCAACTCACTGTACGAATAGTTGGGCCGACTGCCACAGTTCAGTTCATCAGAAGACATCGATTCGTTTGGTGACATGGATCTTTCAGATGGTGGTGGTGATAGCGCTGGGTTGGTGCCGTCATCGTTCGCTAAAAAATTACGAATCGCGAAGCTTGATTCAAAATATTTGGCCATTATGGATAACTGTTTAGAAAGCTGAGTGTATATGAGATAAGCTGTGTAAGTTCTCGAGTGATATTCTGTGTGAAAGCCAGAAGATGACTGATGATTTTCCTTAAAAATTTTTCTCTTTTATACCCTAAGTTATTTCAGTGTTGCAAAGAGTTTGTTTAGCTCAAGGTATCAAAATTGCGGTCTTAAAATCAAGGTCAAGAAAAAGGATTAATATTAACGTAATTGCTATAAAGGACCTTCAAAAAATCTGATGTCCTAAAGGGTAGTATGTTGAGAACAATAGAGTATAAAAACAATAGAAAAGAGAAGCTCTAACATGGAATATGCTTGGAAACTTTAAAAAATGCATATCAGGTAAAAGAGTGACTCTGCTGTAGATCAGATTCTAGCGTACTAAGCTAGCCTAGCTTAGCCTTTTATTTAATTGTTAAGATATGCTCAGTTTAGCGGTCAGGCGGAGATATTTAATTTTCAAGGCTACGCCGTTAACGCATTAAGAAAAATACTATAATATTATCTAATGATCTAACAAATGGAGGATTAACCTCAAATCTGGAACGATATATTGATTTGAGATAATTTAAGTTTATTTAACAAAAAAGTAATGATCTTATGTGATATTTATTATATTTGAAATATTTTTTGGTTTTAATACTTTATAGTAGCCATCGATGGCAAGCTTTTTTCTTACTTAATTTGTTATCTTTTCACGAAAAGCTGGTGAAGCCTGAGTACAAACGGCGTTCATTACAAGCCTCTGCCATTTTTATACCTGCTTACTTATGTAATCTCTTTCCAAGGTCGCTGCGTTAATGATCCCGTTCTTTCTTTTGTAGAACATAAACGAAGTTTAAAAACACAGACAATACAAATCCATTTTCCAAGAAAATATTTTGACTTAGAATCGACCGTGTACCTGATAGAGCACCCGCATTAAATGCTCCGTACCATTTTTTTGGTTTCAAACGCTGTTGTTTTATGTTCTAGTTTTGTGGTAGGCAAAGAACAAAAGATGTTTCGGGGTTTTTTGTGGCCGAAAAGTTTGCGGCCATAGTTTGACCTTGAGTTTGAGAACTAGTTATGACCTTGGTTTATGAAGACATTTGTAACGGTAGTTTGATTTAATCCTGCTCTTGCAGCACAGAAATGCAGTGAGTTTTGGCTTTTGCAAAGAATACTACAGGAGAATTTAATTTACTTAGCTCTGTGGAAAATTATCCACAATGACTTATCATTTGAATTAAAAATTTTACCAATCCAGCACTAAAACCACCACCATCTAATATACTTATATTAACGACTGATTCGAAGACATCTAACGAAGAGAACTGTAGAAGTCTGGCCAGCTAAAATTAAAGTGCGTTGGGGGCCTTGGTGAAGTGTGCAAGTTCTGAGCCAAAAATTGGAATTACATTTTTTTGCGATTATTTATCATAGCTTTCGACATGGATTATCTCAGCAATAATGCATCGATGAGCTTAATTCAATTTTTGGCGGTTAAGCTTCAAAAAAGGCCAGTGTTCATCGATGGTATGATGAATTCAATCGAAGACGCAGTACACTCCATGACAAATTTCGTGAAAGTCGTCCAAACTCAGCTGTTGTTCCGAAAACTATTGACTCTGTTCGCAAACTAATATTGCCTACAATGTGGCCTCTCGTGAGAAGGAAGGAAGCCAATATTCGGCATGTTTTTTGCATCCTTTTCATATGCTTTATCATGTACATATTTCCTTCCCATAAATGGCTAATATACGAATGTGCCGTATGGCATAATCGGCTTTACAACAGCGACGAGAGCCAAAGGTGAAAGTTGGGTTTTCTACAAGTAATCTCGCTAGTGATGTAAAAGTGATAAGAAGATTTATAATAAGTTCAATTGAGTCCGAAGAGCCTTCGAAATATTATGAACTCATTGAGTTTTCACTCGAAGTTTCTTAAATGGTGAGGTAGATTTCATTTATTATTAATGACTGCGAAGTAGTTCTTAAGTATAGAGGTTAATTTTAAGATTTTTTTCAGCATGTTTATAAATATCTGGTCGAAGAGATATCACAACTTTTACTCAGTTAAAGTAACTACTATTCACAGATCTCACATAAAGTAGCAGAGCATTCAAAAGGAGGTTTAATACTCCTATTTAACTTAAAAACAGCTTGGAAGTATACTTTGGCATATCAACTTATCTCTTCAAGCCTGCCGTGAGCTGTGAGAAAATCGCTGCGTGACTTCGCCAGTTGGAGGCACGTGTAAACTAGGAAGGCGGTAAACTCGTGCCATCCACAGTCAATAGCGCTGGAACACGCAAACTAAATAAACAAATATGTATGAAACGAACAATAACAACAACAAGTGATAGGTCTAGCAGAATAATTGTGACATACTTTAAGCCTAAACACAGCAAGCTGCGGTTTATCAGCCGCTAAAAGTCAATTTGCCATCACCATTCAGACCATGGTGAGTTGGTGGAGTGGCAGCGGGAGTAATTAGGGTGCTGCTTAAGCGACACACTAACCGCCATTAATATGTGTTACAACATGCGAGTTAAACGCACGCACATTTGTTGCATTAACTAAATGCTAACTGTTTATTCTCAGTATGCCTGCGCACATTTTTATTGCCTGCCTTAGAGCCACATTAGTTACATTAGTTGTGCGGGTGATTGTGCTCTCGTTGTAATGTATTTATTATTATTTTGCCACTTAAAGTTTACTACAGGGATTTGTTGGTTGTGGCCACAGCGGAGCACGAGCAAATAGCCAACTAAGCGAGTAAGCGTTAAATGTTTTGTTAGAAAAGTAATTGTTATGCGTTTATTTGTTGTTGTTGTTGTTGCTGCTCTTATAGTATTATTGTTGCATGAATTATGTTGGCAGTCGTTGAATGTAACAGATGTGCATGAGTAGTTCTGGTGGATATAAATTTAAATAAAGTCAAGCATATGTGTGTGTAAACAGTAAAGCGTTTTGTTGTTTTTGCAGTAAATATTATGCATGCGAAGTGTAAAATAAATAGCAGCACATTTCACGTAGAGTTCGCATATTTGTTCAACGCTATTCAGGTCAGTCGAGTTCATCGTTGCCAGTCGGATAAATACTTTATATATAGTATATATTGTAACACCAGCAAAGAGGATTCGACTGACTCAAAGTTGGATGTTATTATAGAGAAATAAAGAAACATAGCAGCCGTAGGCGATATACTCTCGCAATTCCGGAGTAGAAAATCAATATGTTAGGTATATGAGGGTCAGAGAAACTCATAAACCGATACAACACTTTTTTAGGAATCCAACTTTAAATAATCGTATTAGTCGAGATGCGTATATTGCACAGTTAGTGTGCGCCATACACAATGGATAAGTTCAAAACTGATCTTTAGATGTAGTTCCTACCATGCCGACACGTCCCCCAATGAGATGCAGCTGATCGAAAACGCCGTGTCCCGAACTATGTCTGGAAACTAGCAGCATAGAAAAATTCATCAAGCAACCTGGCTGTCTGCGGATCGATTCTTTTCAGGTTTGTGTCAATGTGTTCCGTAAAGTTCGCCATTTCATTATGTCATGTTTCATTTTGGTACAAAGCTTGGAGATTATCTAAGCATACTACGAAAAATCTTGTTCTCCAGTGAATACTGTAAGAGCTGCAACATAGAAAAATCATCTTCTCAGGCAAGAATTGCTTCTGGCTTAATGATGAGGCGAATCCTCGCGCAGATAAGGAAACGGAATTCCATGCCCACAAATTGCCCATTTGGTTCGCATTGTGATATGACTTCATCACCAGACCTTATTTTTTTTGAATTGAGGCAGGAAATGCCGAAACCATCAAAAAAACAAAAAAAATACAGCATAACATAAAAATAGAGTCATTGATAACCATTTGGAAAATTTTGTATTTTTTTTGTATTTGGTTCGAATAATAAATAGCATCACAAAAGCTGTATAAAAAAAATCGGAAGCCATTTGGACCAAATTTTAATGTTTTTTCTTTTATTTTTACATCACTTTGTTCTTGTTAGTACCCTTCATAGCAACATTTATACCAGCTGTGACTGACAAAACTTGCAATCTGTTCGTGGAAATACAAAACTCGGGAAGCGGCATGTAGCTCATACCACATTCTTCCACCAACAAAACAAGAACGTATCTTAATTCATATAAGCGTCCCTACCCAACGCACAGTAACATTCGTTCACTACATTTCACTCACCGCCTATTTTATACCTGAGCTTCAAAAAAATTATGTCTTATAAATATTTTCAAACAACTTTGTCCTTTGAGATACAATAATAATTAGGTTGCGGCGGATAATACCCTAACGAACAATAGCTGCTTCACGTCTTTTATGTTAGGGCTGTTTTGACCTTGATCGCATTGTGCTTCCGTGCGGTTTCACGCTACTGTAATTGCGGGTCACATCACCGATAATTCTTTTTGATGGCCTTGACTACATGACCATACTTTTCATATAGTTTTTATGTAGTATTATACAACTCCGGAAACATGCTATTATATAATATGAAAAAGTTTGTCAAGATGCGCCATTGAAGGTGCAAAAATGGAAATATGGTAACTCAACAAGTTTTCAATCATCAGTCATCAATCATACTATTTACTTCTATACAAGAAATATAATTTTGGGGATCTGCAATGGTTCAGTAAAAACAACCCCATCCCATACAGTCCTAGGAAGAAATATTACAAGGCCCAAGCTCAATTCTATTACTAATACCAATTCTGGGTTCCTGGACCAATATATCCCACGACCACTAGGTACGCAGAATATTCCGGTAAATTACCCAGACAAGGTCACAATGTGGCCCACCACTGCAGCATTAAAACTGGAAGTGTCGTTTGTTCTGAGCTCAGCATACTTCATAAGTAGAGGATAAAAATATCTTAAAACAATGGATTTCGAAAACAAAAGCTAGCTTATTACAGGTATAAGATCAATGCTACTCTAAATGGTTTCTGCAGAAAAATTTCTTATATTGTTAAACTCCTTTATTACCAAAGCTCACTAAACAAGTGCCTTTTAAAACGCATAGTCTCTTTTACACATTTTAACTACATCGGTCAACCGTGTGGCCTTGAAAAGTATATACTCGTATTCCTGGATAACCGGTAGGTTACCTTGAACATTTACCACACCGAAAAGCTACCGAACATCCCGTACTAAGGCATAAGCGCCATTCGTCTACCTGTTTCAGATCAAAAAAAAAAAAGGTGAACTTAGTAAGTTGCATCGGTGTCGCTGTTTTACCTGAGATGACATTTTTAACTCTTTTATATATCATTTTGGGAAGGTCTATCTAAGTTAGGCAATCTTCTATTGTTTTCAAATTACATTGTTGTTGCGTTATAAGACTTTACAACGTCAGACTTTTGACTTTGGTTTCATAGGTTGCGTCAGCTTAGATCTCCTTTGTTGACCTTGATTCTCTGGCCGCACTTTGGCCATAAGTCGGAGTTAACCCAACTCTTCGGAACACGGAAATTGTTTAGAGTATAAAAAGGAAAATTTGTAAAGCAAAAGTCATCAGTCATCTTTTGACTTCCACACAGAATACCACTTCAGATTTTATTTAGCTCATAACCGCTTAGCTCTCCAAATAGTTATCCACAATGGCCCAACATTTAGAATCAAGCTTCGCGATTCGTAATTTGTTAGCGAACGATGACGGCACTAACCCAGCTCTGACACCACCACCATCTGATATATCCATATCACCGAACGAATCGATGTCGTCTAACGAAGGAAAGTGCGGAAATCGTCCCAACCATACATATAGCGCTTTGGTGACCATGGCGATTCGCAGCAGTCCTGAGGGTAAACTGACTTTGAGTGCTATACAGAATTGGATTAGTGAAAACTACCCTTACTACCGAAAAGATGAGCAGGGCTGGCAGAATCAGATAAGACAGACACTCAGCACGAACTCACATTTCCTGAAAGTACCACGACCTTTGGGCGACCCCGGACGTGGTAACTATTGGACTGTGAGTCCAGAACTGGCAGCTGGCAATGGATCTGCATTTGGGCCTTTACTTACGGGCGTTCCTCATCCCCAGTTGCCGAACGCAGTCTATTTCCCCACGCCGCAAGAAATAGATGCCACTCAGCGGGCAATGCATGAGCAGCAGGTGTGGCAGTTCCATCAACAACAAGCGCATATATTGCAACAACAACTACTGCAACTGCAACAGCAACAACAGCTGTACGATGAAACATATCGACAGCTGATCTTTCACCAGCAGCAAATGGCTTTCTTAACCGGCCAGAAAATTCCCACTTAATTTAGGTGCTCTATTAAATAGCATATAATATTAGTTGAAGTATTATAATATAATTTTTAGTAATATTCTAAGTTAATAAAATGTGATATAATAAAAAAAAACACTTTCTCGTTTTGAGTTTTAGCAAGTGGTTGGTATTATGTTGGTATGATATCATCTGGTCACCGACGTGCCGCTTTTCCGTAGTGACAACGTAATTGTTGTTGTAATTTGAGTAAGAGAACAAGAGCACTCACGTTGTCCCTATTGTCTGTGAGTAAGTAAAGCACTTATTATGAGCACGCAGGGGAGGGCTTCCTTTGATCCTCATCTGATTGAGAATTAGTTGGATCTCCATTGCTTTCGTTCGTTTTCGCGCTGGATCTGTAGACTTCGGACGAAATTAACAGGATCTGGTCAAATAATATCCCTGTGTGACAACGTGATCCTTCCGATATATAAGTATTGCGGAACAAAAAATATCAACTGAACTACTTGCTTCCAGCAATGTTTATCTGGCGGCATAGTTATATGGAAGTAGGCGAGGCACAAATAGAGTTCTACTCCTTCGTGAAATTTTTGCAAGAAAGGTTCAAAAGATTTTTATCAGCTTTTGCGATCAATACTTAAGAGTACTTAGATATCATAAACCGGCGTCTCAGCTGTCCAAGTGTGATCCATTTTCTAGGTTGCTAGGTTCGCCATCCTCTTACTTTGCTTCCCTCGGCGGGTACTGGTTCGAATCCTATCAGAGCCAGCGTAGCCGTTGTCTTTTAAGGGGTTAAGGGTAGTTAGAATTTTCAAAAGATTTTACATTTTTGTTAAGTGTAGTATCATAAAATTATTCTCTAAAAATTTCACGTTGATCCAATAATTAGTTTTTGAGTTATTCGACAAATAACAAAGCGAGCTCGGGCATTTCAAAGAAAAAAGGCAAACTTTCAACGTGTTTTTCTCTAAACTATGTTTTTTGAACTGGTGGTAACTGTAATTCGAAAAGCGCTCAGTAGATTTTAATGAAATTTGTATAGCTTTTAGAATATATAATAAATTCGGGCCTGATGGAATGATTTTTTTTTTTTAATTCGATTTTCTAAGACCAATTGACTGTTGATTTTTTCCCAAAAATTTAGACAAATTTCTTCTTTCCTTTTGCAATTTTATTAAATTTTGAAAAAAAAGCCTTTGATCAAGCCCAGGATTATCTATTTATAAAACTTTTTTCTTTGTCCGATTGATTTTAGATGAATCTCCAAGGACTTATGGTTGTCACCGCAAGTACCTTTTTTGGAACAGGGTCAACACAAACAACTATAACTTTGGAAATTTAATTTTTTTTTTTGAAATTTTCGTGACTTTAAGTCAACACATTCTGTAATAATGCCATATTACTACTTTTGTAAAATACCACGATCTCATTTTTTCGTGCCGATGACTCTCAATGTCATCGTATATTTCGAACAGATCATCGTTCCATCGAATGGGATATTCACCGTTGCCAATGTGCAAAGGACCATAATTCTTCTGTAGAACCTTTCCCTGAATTGTATATTGTCATCGTCCAGGCCTCTCCACCATAAGCAGGACGGGAATAATAAGTGACTTATAGAGCTTGGTCTTTGTTCGTCGAGGGAGGACTTTACTTTTTTTGCCTACTCAGCCTAAAGTAGCACCTGTTGGTAAGAGTTATTCTAGGCTGGCATTGTTGCTGGTATTAATGCTGGTTCCAAGATAGAAGAAAATATCTACGACGTTGAAGTTGTGACTGTCAATGGTGACGTGGGAGTAAAGTCCGGGGTGCGACGTCTGTTTGTTTGCTGTCAGGAAATATTTCGTCTTGCCCTGGTTTACTACCAGTTTAGGGATCCATTTTGGATCAACCTATTAACCTAACTCAATCCTAGACTTAATTAATAAATTTGAGTTGGAAGAGAGGAATAAGAGAAAGTGTAGCGCTCAAGAGGCCAAAGACGGCAGTCCATAGTTTCATTGGACTGGCGTTAAAATCAAAGTCAGTTTATCGAAATAAGTACGACACTCAGAAGTTTATAAATAAGACAAACAAGTCTTTTTATATAAATTTTTGCCAATTAATTTTTTTTATGTAATGTTAAAAAATTACAATTCCGAAAAACCATACATACCTACCATTACAATAAAATATGTCACACTTCATAAACCTCAAAACAAAAAGTTTTTATATTTTAAATAATATCACATTTTATTAACTTAAAATATTACTAAAACCTATATTGTAATACTTCAACTAATATTACAAGCCATTTAATAGAGCACCTAAATTAAGCGGTAATTTGCTGGCCTCTCAAGAAAGCCATTTGCTGCTGGTGGAAGATCAGCTGTCGATATGTTTCATCGTACAGCTGTTGTTGCTGTTGCAGTTGCAATAGTTGTTGTTGCAATATATGCGCTTGCTGTTGATGGAACTGCCACACCTGCTGCTCATGCATTGCCCGCTGAGTGGCATCTATTTCTTGCGGCGTGGGGAAATAGACTGCGTTCGGCAACTGGGGATGAGGTACGCCCGTAAGTAAAGGCCCAAATGCAGATCCATTGCCAGCTGCCAGTTCTGGACTCACAGTCCAATAGTTACCACGTCCGGGGTCGCCCAAAGGTCGTGGTACTTTCAGGAAATGTGAGTTCGTGCTGAGTGTCTGTCTTATCTGATTCTGCCAGCCCTGCTCATCTTTTCGGTAGTAAGGGTAGTTTTCACTAATCCAATTCTGTATAGCACTCAAAGTCAGTTTACCCTCAGGACTGCTGCGAATCGCCATGGTCACCAAAGCGCTATATGTATGGTTGGGACGATTTCCGCAATTTCCTTCGTTAGACGACATCGATTCGTTCGGTGACATGGATATATCAGATGGTGGTGGTGTCAGAGCTGGGTTGGTGCCATCATCGTTCGCTAACAAGTTACGAATCGCGAAGCTTGATTCTAAATGTTGGGCCATAGTGGATAACTGTTGGAGAGCTGAGTGGTTATGAGCTAAGTAAAATCTCAAGTGATATTATGTGTGGAAGTCAAAAGATGACTGATGACTTTTGCTTTACAAATTTTCCTTTTTATACCCTAAAGCATTTCTGTATCCCAAAGAGTTGGGTTAACTCCGACTTATGGCCAAAGTGCGGCCAGAAAATCAAGGTCACCCAAAGAAACGCAACCTATGAAACCGAAGTCAAAAGTCTGACGTTGTAAAGTCTTATAACGCAACAACAATGTAATTTGAAAACAATAGAAGATTGCCTAACTTAGATAGACCTTCCCAAAATGATATATAAAAGAGTTAAAAATGTCATCTCAGGTAAAACAGCGACACCGATGCAACTTACTAAGTTCACCTTTTCTTTTTTTGATCTGAAACAGGTAGACGAATGGCGCTTATGCCTTAGTACGGGATGTTCGGTAGCTTTTCGGTGTGGTAAATGTTCAAGGTAACCTAGCGGTTATCCAGGAATACGAGTATATACTTTTCAAGGCCACACGGTTGACCGATGTAGTTAAAATGTGTAAAAGAGACTATTCGTTTTAAAAGGCACTTGTTTAGTGAGCTTTGGTAATAAAGGAGTTTGGAGTACAGACAATATAGGACATTTTTCTGCAGAAGTCATTTAGAGTAGCATTGATCGTATACCTGTAATAAGCTAGCTTTTGTTTTCGGAATGCATTGTTTTAAGATATTTTTATGCTCTACTTATGAAGTATGCTGAGCTCAGAACAAACGACACTTCCAGTTTTAATGCTGTAGTGGTGGGCCACATTGTGACCTTGTCTGGGTAATTTACCGGAATAATCTGCGTACCTAGTGGTCGTGGGAAATATTGGTCCAGGAACCCAGAATTGGGTTTTCTTCCTACGATTGTATGGGATGGGGTTGTTTTTACTGAGCTATTGCATATCCCCAAAATTATATTTCTTGTATAGAAGTAAATAGTATGATTGATGACTGATGATTGAAACATTGTTGAGTTACCATATTTCCATTTTTGCACCTGAAATCGCGCATCTTGACAAGTTTTTTCATATTATAAAGTAGCATGTTTCCGGAGTTGTATAATACTACATAAAAACTATATGAAAAGTATGGTCATCTAGTCAAGGCCATCAAAAAGAATTATCGGTGATGTGACCCACAATTACAGTAGCGTGAAACCGCACGGAAGCACAATGCGATCAAGGTCAAAGCAGCCGTAACATAAAAGACGTGAAGCAGCTATTGTTCGTTGGGTATTATCCGCCGCAACCGAATAATTATTGTACCTCAAAGAACAAAGGTGTTTGAAAATATTTATAAGACATAAGCCATGACTTTTTTGAAGCTCAGGTATAAAATAGGCGATGAGTGAAATTTAGTGAACGAATGTTACTGTGGGTTTGGTATGGATGCTAATATGAATTAAGATACGTTCTGAAAAAGCTTTCAAGGGCATTTTAGTAAATTTCGCAATCGTCATGTTAAAGTCATTTGTGGCCTTTATTATGAAAATGAACTCTAAAGTTTGAAAACTTCTTTTGGCAGTTATCTTCCAACGTAGTATGTCGTTGCAGCTTTCTCGTGTTTCAAAAAGGCTCAAGATTAAAACTAGTATATATTAGGGTAATAAGCTGGCAACTCGTTCGAAAATACCAAGGCTGTGCACTAAACCTAGCTGGTTTTAGAAATGAAAACAGAATTTTTTCACATCCGTTTTGTCCCAAAACATGAAAATTTGTGGAAAGTTATTCTAAGTTAGTTTCACACTGATCTGAATTATTAAAAAATCTAAATTTGTGTGTGATTTTTAGTCTTTAAGAGCATCTGTAAAGAAAGTTATTAAGTTAAAGTATTACAGACGCCCCCCAAAAAAGCTCTTAAGTGTAATTTAAGGGTGCCCTTAATTACCGCAGCATGACCTCCACACCGGCAACATTTACAGTTCACATTTTCTTATGCAAATACCGTATAAACTTGGCATTTAAAATTATCCAGACATGAATTATTAAAGTTGCAAGCAGCGAGCATAAGCAGCAAGCTAACTACCACAAAGTACCGCTACAAAATAAGCAAAGCGGCTTCGTCGGCTCCCACTCAATACGCTTATTATACGCGGCTGCTTGTGCCATCATTTTTCTTCGCTTTTACCGCACGTTGTTAAGGGTAAAAGTAAAGTGAGTATTATCCTGTTGCTGCTCCTCAAAAATATTTATTCTCTTTTCCACTTTTTTTCTGTGTCTACGGTTTCGTCTCGCTCCTCCCGCTCTACTATAGCAGCGAGGCGCACACACAGCTTGAGTGGTATTTTAAATATTTAAAGTTGTCTGCTGATATCTTCTGCCGCTGATGCGCGCCCATAGCTCTGTTTATATGGTATGTGCGTTCCTCATCACAGCCGCCGCCGAGGTATTGACGGTTGTACATGGGTAAGCATGGAAAGCGTCGCCTTCGTAATAACAAGTTTCCTGCGCGTACTCTTCCACTTAATACTAATAATGTGGTGCTCGCTCAGCGTCTTAATATCTCTCTGCACGCTTGTCTGCCGCATCGTGGTGGGCGGATTGAATGACGCGATACG
Organism: Bactrocera dorsalis; assembly: GCF_023373825.1. Taxonomy (NCBI): domain Eukaryota; kingdom Metazoa; phylum Arthropoda; class Insecta; order Diptera; family Tephritidae; genus Bactrocera; species Bactrocera dorsalis. The sequence goes on along the minus strand of NC_064307.1, from coordinate 12,819,198 downwards.
CGTGTTTCTTACTTTCTTTCGTGCTTCAGTCTTCACAGAGGGTTCTGCTGATTGCGGTACTACACTGCTTCGTGAGATGCTATCGGTGAAATCCACTGACAAATTCTGCTGAATAAATTTTGAAGTATAATTCCGCTTTGTATACAAATCCGCTAAAGTAACTGTTGAGCAGCTTGACTTGCAGTGTCACGCAGCGTTCCTATTATACTTAATACCGACTTACTTGCGACTGCTTTTACTTTCAACTGTTTGCTGGTATTTCTATTTATTTGGTCTTACGATGAGCTTCCAGTTGAGGTAGGCAAATTTGCACTCAGTTGATTTTAAATGCTTGAAAGGGAGGCTATGACAGGTCGCCATAGGTAAACAATCACTTTGTACTCGATGCCACTCAAAACGAGTCTCTTCAAGTGGTGAAAAGGGATCAATTTGATACAATTAGTAGTTAATGTTAAGCAGAAGTTTGATTTTATGCTTGAGTTCATATTTTTGGTATTGAAGAAAACACTAATTCTTGATTGAGGTAGATAGATATTTATCATTCGTTAGCTTATCTGCCGTCAATATCCAGATCACAGAGCAATAATATTATAAGAATATTAATATTATTAATTTAGAAAAGAAAAGCAGACAACCACACGGCAAAAAAATAAATAATAAGAAGCTTTTGTTGGGCTTCTGATTATGTTTTCGGCCAGCTCGAGTAGTGAAGCAGGCATCTTGAATGGATATTCTGTTTTCCAAAGACAATCTTTCGTTTATTGATGATAGCAGGAAAGTTTAAAATGAATAAAGCTATACGAAACTTAATAGTCAATCAATAAAATTTTCCAAACATTGACAATTCACACAGTCAAATATCTTAAATCTATTTACAGAAAAAAAAACAGATATGACGTTGAAATATAAATGCTTTAAACCTTTATTTAACTATATAAATGTGACGTGAATAAAAAAATGAAGCAATCAACAACATTTTCTCAATAAATCTCTCGAAATTGTCTCTCAACAGTGCTGATTAAAAAGGCTTTTTAAGCAATCAATATTCTTAAATATATATTTTCTTCCATCAAGTTCAAGTAATTGTTAGAAAATGTCACTTAAATATGCCCTTGAAACATTTTTCGGCAACATATTTATACATACACATACGTATGTATGTATAAGTGGAGCATATGGATATAGTATGTATTGTTGCAATGTCCTACATCAAATTGTTTGAAGCACTTGTTTTCAAATATGCCAATGATTTGAACACAACTTTTTCCCGCTCGCTTACTTGTATTAGCAGCGGAAAATTTTTATTCATTTTCCTCACTCATTTTAGTTTGAGAATCAAGGTTAAACTGTACATATGGTATAGTCGATTCCACTTTGGAGGAATTGGGTTTAAAGCGTCAGCTGATTTTCTCCCTCTTTTCTTTCTCTATTGTGACTATAAAGTTTTCCTGTTTGCGCCAAACAACTTTTGTTTAGCGGATTTTATATATTTAAAGGAACCTTGTAGGGAAGTTACTATGCATGCAGAAGATTTTTCATTCCAACTTATATATGTAATTACATTTAATATATAGTATACGAGTACCCTTTTCTTCGTCATAGAACTTGAATTTTCTATTAGCATTGTTCTCTGTATAAAACCAGCAATATTCTAATGAAGATCATTTGAAACATACATATATCAACGCTAATCCCTGCATTTATGTATGCGATCTTTGAAGGCGTCGTATATTCGTTCATTTCTTCGGTACAAATTTTTATTCAAATATGTAATTTTCTTGTTGAATGATTTTTGTGACAACTTTGGATCGCCGTCGATAACACATTTATGCTACTCTTCTCAGTAATACACTTGTGGTTATCATACCTTCTGTTACGAAATTTACAGTGCATATAGCGAGAACAAAATCGTAGAAAAAAATACAGCTTCATCGGCGGCACGCGGTCAACGGTCGGAAGGATATTCTTTTTGAATGATTGATGGAAAGTTGTTCTTGTTGAAATAGATTTTAATAAGCAAAGCTACAAAATAGTATGAAAGAACTGCTAAAGCCGCAAGTGTTTGTCTCCAGAGTTCAATGCAGTCACCATCTATATGTTGTAATAGTTTGGTTGGAAGTCTTATCTATGTAAAGGCGTTATAGTTCTCTGAAAAAATTGTTAAAACTGGAGCACCAGTGTATCAGCAAGATGTTTTAAAAGGCGTGCTAAAGCTATTCAGCAATATTCTCTTCACTGACTGCCAATGCTTTCGAATCTTGCAGCAAGAATCTGCTACTGCACATAAGATAAGTTAACCAGCAGTGGTTTAAAAACAATATTCGTGGTTTCATATCTGCAAGTTTAGATTTGTAGCCATTGGATTACTGTTTGAGGTCAAAGTTGGATAATAATGCATGTTGAATATCTCACTTAAAAAATCTTTGCTTCGAGCTGGCTTGTCAATACCAACAAAAACTACACTTGCTACTATTGTTTACTGACCAAATCCGCCTATTTATGGCTCGATTCTATACTACGAGTATAACAATATACTCGTATACTAAGACCTGCCATAAGTTCTGTTACAAATCGAGGTGAAAACATAAGTTTGTAACAGAACTTATGGCAGGTCTTAGTATATAGTAGTATAGACATTATATGGATCACATATTGGCGAAATCGAGGTATAAACAATTTTATTTAATAAAATCTGGTGATGAAGTAGTTGCAGAAGACGCTTTTACTCATTCTCTTGTTAAAGCTGCTTTAGAAATCTAACCTGTGAAACTTATATTATATGCTTTACTATGGTACTCTATCACTTTTAGCTGTCAAAAAAGGTGCTAAGGCTAATATGGGACTTCAAAATCTCTGTCTTGGAACTTTATACCTAGAATTGTAATGTCTTAACAGCTAAAATTCGATCTTCATTTTAGTCTTTAAATATTGGCGTCGTTGAGATATCAATGAGTCCAATGTTGATTGGGTTGTTTGTAAAAATGATGGGTAAAGTATAGTATATCATTTTGAAGGAGAAAGGAACAAATTACTTGACTGATCTGCTATTTATATAGTGAAACTTAAGCGAACAAGTTCCGTCCCTCACAACATATTCAGCTTAAAGCTGAAAGCACATTGGAAAACGTAAGAAAATAGTATTAGTAACCAAGGAAAATTTGGTTCAACTGAAAGCCGTGAAGATTATATTTTGAACAGCGTCGAACTTTAAGTAATCCCTATGTGTAGTATATAGGAATCAATGTTTGGAATAATTTTCAATACAATTAAGTCCATACTAAAGAGAGGTTTGTCCGAAATTCATTACAAGACACAGTGGCCCATTTCTGGATGAAACTCTTCAAGTATCTGAGTTACTTTATTTAAATTATTTCAATATCTTCATTCAATTTTGAGTTACTCATTGAAAAGTCTCTTTAACTCTTTTTCTACTCTCTTTAATGAGCATTATTCTAACAGTAAGCGAAGCTGCTGCAATATTTTTCTGGAAACTTAGAAAAAATTCCAATTAAAGTATATTAAAATTTCTCTTCAATCTGATTCGAAATTCCCTGCAGGATCACATTTGAACCACTTTAATAAGTGTGTTTTTTCCAAAAAACGAAAATACACATATAAATATAAACATACTCATATACGAGTATATCTACATATATGTGCAGTTAAGTAATAATTTAGTAGTTTTGTTGGCTTTGAAACAGCCGGTTCTTTTATTACTTTACTGCACTACAGATGATATTACTTTCGTTACATTTCCTAATTTATTGTAGTACTAAGTTTATGCGCTGCTGCGGGCACACACATATACATACATACATACTTATTTTCTTACCCAAGTCTCAACAATTTTTGTTGCTGTGATTTTGTTATTGTTTATACTTTCTTTTCGTAACTGTTGATGATGATTATTTTCGGTCATGGTCAGTTGGTTGCCCCAAACACATACACACACATACACGCATACAGCCGCCCATTTGGTATTTATATGTGGCTTGGATATTTGCGATGCAGTGTCTTGCGGTTGTTGACATTGAACGCGGATGAAAAGTATATTTTGTGGCGAGGGGTGGACGGAAAAGGGAAAAGCACAAAACACTTGAAAGTAAATCGCATCAATTTAGTTGATTCTGATAGTAAAAGTGCCATAATGTAGACTTACTTGTGTGCCTTGGCCGGTTATGAGCAGAAATTTTCGGCAGTAAGTGGGTCCGAAAATAGAAAAGCGGATGAAAATGTTGGAGAGGGTGTATGTATATGTGTGTTATAGTGTATTTGTAAGCACATGGAGGTATTTATGTACTAAATTAGTGTGTAATGGTAGTGTAAGAAGTTGCTTATAGTGGCGAACAAGTATTGCAACACTTAGATAATGATAAATAATTTGTTGCAGAATTTGAAAAAAAAAAAAAAAATTTAAAAAAATTGCTACCCTGCTTTTTATAAAATTATTATTATGAGTTATTTTAATTAGCAAAATATTCTGCAAACTAAAAGCTAAACATTTTCACAAAATTCTTACCTCTTCTCACAAAAAAAAAACCGTAAGCAAATACGCAAAGCATTCCTCCTACACTTAAATACATTTTTGTCAACCAAAAATGCTACAGCAACAAAAAAGCACGAAAATCCTTTAAAATTTCACCTTAGCCCTTGGCACAATGAAAAATTCATACTCATAATTTAATTAGTGAGCTTTACAAAAGACTAAATGAAAAATGAGTTACGGGAAATGAGCAAGAATGCAACGGTAGAAAGCAGAAAGAAACGACCAGCCGGCAATAGCAGCGAGATTAATGTCGAAAGTATGGCAACCGTGGCGAGCGGGTGGCTGCGTGAGCACGCGGAACAACCTGCAGCCAGACACATTTAATGAATTTGGCCTCCTTTAGTCACGATTGTTGTGTGCACTTCGTTTCGTTTCGTTTAGCTATTACTCTTATTGTTCTTGTTGTTACGGTATTTTGTTGTTTGTAATGCTTTATAAGCAGCTGCATGTTGCACACAGATAAGCTTCCATTTCGTGACGCAACATGGCTGCAGGTGTTTGGCACCCACGCCCACTGCCTCCCAAGCATTTCTCTTTACACTTTTTCGGGCATTTCTTTGGAGTCGTACGTCGGCGGTTTTGTATGGTTCTTGCTGGTAGGAAGTGTTCCACGGAAAAGTGCAGGCAGCATGAAATGAAAGTTTCTAACTTGGGAGTATGTAGACTGCAAGTCTTATTGTTAATACGTGGAATCACAGAGTCCAATAGCTGTTATTGGTTACTGTGAGCTATCTATAGGACTCTTATGGAATTGAAGTAGTTGAAGCGAAAATTTAAAGAACAGCCAAATACAAAATTTCTTATGTTGGTAACAAAGTCGTCTTAGTGTTCCTATATTGCATTCCACATCTATAAATGCACTACAGCATTCTCCACCACTCCAACCACCATCGCAGTGCAAGCAGCAAACGGAGACCGAAGTGTTTCCACTGCTGAACTAATGTCCTACGTAGGCTGTATTTGCTATTTCGGGATTTGAGAACAAAAACAAATTTTTCTCCAATGAGAAAGAATAGGTTCGTTTGCATGCATTCCAACCAATTTTCGAATCACTTTGATTGATGTATCTCCAAAAACTTGCCATTCTGAACGCATCAACCGTCTGTTCAAATGTCGAAAAACGTTAACCTATTAGTTTATCTTCAACGTGCGGAAATAAAAGCAAGTTATTCGGTCCCTCGTCAGGAATATATGGGGATGACTCATCAAATTGATGTTTTATTTGCTCAAAAATTCAATTGCTTCAGTCGATGTTTGATAGCTCGTATTATCATGGTGAAGAGTGATTCGTTTTCGACAGTGGGTTTTTCCTAATTTCTAAATGATAACTGCCAAGAAAAAACGTTGTATCCACTCAGAATTTACTGTTCTGCATGTTTCTAGCGATACGGTTAAGATACTTCCAGTTATTCTAAAAAACTACGCAACCGTTTGAAACACCCATACATTTGCTCTCTACTTTCGGAGGCATATGCATAAATACACCATCCCATGATTGGTTATTATGACGATCTAGTCATATCAGTTTGTCCACAGACTCAATATTTTTCGGAAAAACAACTGATATTGATCGACCTTTACGATATCTCTCTTGGCGTTAACTGCGACCTCCATTGAATTCACCATACTAAGGATGAGCACTGTTATTTGTTGAATCTTACCAAGGCACCAACGCACTGTATGTATAGTTGTCCAGACTTCTACAGTTCTTTTCGCTATATGCATCGAATAGTCGTTAGTTTAAATCCATTAGATGGTGATGGTTTTAGTGCTGAATTGGTTACAATCTCTGTTCTCTAACAAGATATGAATCGAGAAGTATGAATCCCTAATAATAAATCATTGTGGATAACTTTTACAGAACTAAGTTAGTTAAATTTACCACTAATATTCTTTGCGAAAGCCAATACTCATTGCATTTTTGTAACGCAAAAAAGCTTAATTAAGTCAAACTAGTGTCAAACATGTTGCCACAAAACCAAGGCCATCATTGGTTCTCAAACATTTTATCAACAAGGTCACAATATGGTCGCAACATTTTGGCCACATTAAGTAGCCGAAATATCTTTTGTCCTTAGTCCAACACCTGCCATAAAACTAGATCGTATAACAGTAGAGTTTGAAACCAAAGAAATGGTACGGAGCGTTTCATGCGAATCTTCTCACAGGTACACGATCGATGCCTAAACCAACTATTTTCTAGGAAAAGGGGTTTATATTGTGGGAGCTTTTAAATTTCTTTTTGTTCTACCAACCAAGGAAAGAAGTCTTTAACTTTCCCACAAATTCTACTATGACTAATATATGTGCAAACAAAAACAATATTTCATTTCTTTTTCAAGCTATGCCTAACTTTATTAAAAACAACAATTTCAATATATACTCGTATAATCTAATCCATCCTTAAACTATACTATTTACGATTAAATATTTACAAATTAAATATCCGCCTTCGACAACTCTTTCTGAAAGTAAAAAAGAGTATTCAAGCTGGTACATTCTGGGCCGCGAGAAATGCGATTTGTTGTTCGTGGAAGGCAAGTTTTTGATAGACTTCTTGGTGCTGCTGGTGAAAGTGCTGTTGCTGCAGTACTACTAGTTGTTGCTGCAGAAATTGCATTTGTTGCAGGTGATACTGGTACCAGGCATGCTGTTCCTGTAGCGCCTGAGCCAGCATGGTCTGATGAGCACTGTGTACCTCATGCGGCGTGGGGAAGTAAACAGCATTTGGCGCCTGAGGATGCGGTACACCATTCACCATCGCCCCAAGTACTGTAGCACTGCTGGCAGCAACAGGAGTTTGAAGTGTTTCCACTTCTGGACTAATGGCCCAATAATGTCCTCGCCCTGGATCGTCCATAGGTCGTGGAATTTTCTGGAAACACGAGTTTGTGCTCAGTGTTTGCCTTATCTGATTCTGCCAGCCCTGTTCATCCTTTCGGTAGTACGGGAAGTTCTCACTGATCCAGTTCTGTATAGCACTCAAAGTCAGTTTCCCTTCAGGACTGCTGCGGATTGCCATGGATACCAACGCGCTGTATGTAAAGTTGGGTCGACTTCCACACATATGTTCGTTAGGTGACATGGATCTATCAGATAGTGGTGGTGTCAGCGCTGGATTAGTACCATCGTTGTTGGCTAATAAATTACGAATCGAGAAGTTTGATTCTAAATGTTGGGCCATTTTGGATAAAAATTTAGAAAGTGTATAGTATGAGGCAAATTGAGTTTTCCACTGATAGTCTGTACGAAAGTCAACAGATGACTGATGACTTTTGCTTCAGAATTTTTCGTTTTTATACTCTTAGTCAGTTTTGTGTTGCAAAGTACTTGACTATGTGAAACTTATGTCAGAAGTGCAGTCATAAAATCAAGGTCAGAAAAAGGGATTATTGCTGCCATAACCAATGTAAAAAAGGTCGAAAAGTCATATGTCCCCAAATCCTGTCTCGTAATGAACATTAAGTGTGAAAACAATAAAAAATCATACAAAAGATGGCTAAAAAAGTTCAAAATGTCGTGTTAGGTAAAACGGCGATGCTTAAAAATATTATATGCTAGAGTATTAAGTTATCCTTTTTAATATTAGTGAATAATATCAGGTAAAAGAATGAGTCATTTGAGTTGGTGTTAACCCGAATCATTTCAGAATGTGGTATAGACAATATAACCAAAGTCACAAAATAATTGTGGCTTTCAGATGGCATAAAAATTGAATGGTCTCTTTTTCTAATATCGGTTAAAAAATAGATCATAAAAACAAAAGAGTTTACAAGTGAAAATATTGAATTCGCGTAAGCTGTATCTACGCCAGTAAAGAAGAAGATATGAAGTCGAGGCATTGAGTTAAGCTTTCTATGCATCAAGTTAAAGTCTTAATTCAAACATGTATATAAAAAACATATTTATTTGTCTTTTACTTACTGCCTTCAGAACACAGCCACAAAAAATATGTTCAATTTGTGCTTAAATTATTAAGATGTGGAAACTACTCGCCAAAACTCTGTGTCAGTTGCAGCTGAGAACACTGGCTAAGATATTGCAGGATCTCAGTAAATGAGCTCTAACCCATCATTATATACTTGTACATACTCGTAACAATGCTTTTATTGAAAGTCAATTAATCAGAAATTCTGTACCGAGGTGGTCGGAAAATTATATAGCTAGCATTGATATGAAGTTGGACTACACGACAGTCTATAAAGAAGCATTTCCTACCTGTTACTAAAACCACTCGGTGGCATTATCGGTCAGATGTATGGTTTTATAAGTTGACTTTTGATCAAAAAACGAACTGAAGTTCGTTATTAGTTCGAAAACGTGCAACCACTTCCAGACTGAATGACCATTGGTGATTTCTTCCATATCATTTACCAGCTAAGGTCATAATAAGCATTGAAGTGGCGTTGACTCTGTGAGACCAAAGAGACGATGTCGTCATTACCGACTTGTTTCGTTAAATCCACCGCAAGTGCGGGATCGCGAAGGACAAAACAATAGAATTAGACTCCAGTCACGTAACATAACACAGCAACTCGTCAGCTACCAAAAGCCACTTAACTGCTTTTGACATAAAAAAGGTCACTTAAGGTCTATTGTTTCTCACTTGCATCATTCTTTTGTTTTCAACGCGAGATAAAGGTTGGTTGACTTTTGATAAGGGATGGGATTAGCTATAGTAAGCAGGTAGAAGTTCACTCGCTCTAGCATTGGTAAGAACGACAGATCGAAGGCCTGTTTTACAGAAAAAGCGCCTTCGGCGAGTGACGATATTTTGCGTACGAGAAACTTTGCGTCAGATGAAGTCATGTTTTCTCGTCATTGTTCAGCTTTATTCGTACACTTGTGGTGCTTTACAGAACAAAAGATAATAAACAATACAATATTTGAAAGGATCAGTGGATCACTCGATGGCCTTCAAGATAATCTGCCACATGTTTTATGGGGTTTTCCAACAGTTATCCTTGGCGTGACCTTGATCCAGGAACACTGCGGTTAAAGTTGGTTTCACGCAACGATGACTTTCCGTGAGCTAGCCAAGTATGACAATGACAATATTTTCTTTGGGTTTGATAACCCGCAATGTTTTAGTTATAAATCTGTCGCTTAATTCGATAAGTGTATAAAATTGTATAATTATATAACTTTTAGCTAAAATTACCATTTCTTATAAATAGTTTTATCACAAATACATGATACTAACTTAAACCACTTCATTCAAAGTGCCTATCAATTTAAATATTAAAATTCATTTTCAATCCTCTCTCTCCGAAAATAGGAAATCGGATATTGTAACACTTTTGGCAGTTTCTTTATACTGTTATATTTGGATATGAGATAATATCGTGGACAAAACCGCAGAGCATTTAAAAATATTCCATGTATGTATATGAGTAAAAAAATATTTAATCTAAACGGTTTTTTTATTAATATTTTTTAATATATTAGTAAAACAGTTTCATAGTATCCGATACCAAATTTGAAAATGTACGAAAAGAAGGTTGGGCTGAAAAATTCGTAGGCTGGCATAGAAAATTGTTTACTTCGACAAAGTTTTATTTTACAATTCAATTAAGTTATCTTTGATGGCAATAAAATGATTATAGCGGTCAGAATTTTATATGATTTTTATAATAAATTTTACTTAAAACTCAAAACATGCCTTAGATTCAGCCGTTACCTCTTCATTTTTGCTTAATTACTTTCCAATGGCCATTCACTTGAGGTCCGAAAAGAGCAAGTAGCCACTACGGCCAGATCTAAGGGGCTCAATGGATGCAGAAGAAATTCGAAGCCTTGATCCTGAAAGTTTGACTTCATATTCATTGATTTGTGATGCGCTGCGTTATCTTAATTTTTTTCTACAAATGGGACCGTTTTTTCGTGGTTTCGCCTTTTAAACACTCCAACAACGCAATGCAATAGGCGTTGTTAATGGTTTTTCCCTTTGAATATAGTGGATTTGTATTATACCGTCAGCATCTCAAAATAGTGACCCCATAGCGTTGCCAGCCGTCTTTTGTGTCCTTCCACGATTTCGGGTCGGTTTATCATGTACAGTTCACTTGGCTGACTATCAATTGGAATTCGAAGTGTAATGATGTAGTCATGTCTCATCCAGTGTCACACAAAAACGCGTAAATTCGGATTTGATGCGACAGAAAAGCTTCAAACACTCTCACAATCATCAATTCGTGGTTACATTTGGTGGATTGTGAGCTCGCGTGGCTCTAAGTGTTTGCACAGAGCTTTTGCATACCTAAATATTCACACAATATATACGACGCACTCCGTTTATACATTCAGAGTCTCAACTGTTAAGGACAACTTAATATTACGGAAATCCGAAGTTACTTCATGACTTTTTGGATGTTTTATTGCTAAAAGCCTCCTTAGGGCGGGAACTGCCCTCATCGTCCTCGGTGTCTATTTTGACTCGTTTGAAGATTGTACTGAGATTTTACCAGATTTAGGTGAAACGTTAACCTATTAATAAGAAAAAATTGCCACCGATCGCTACTTTAGCATATAAATAATATCATATAAAGTCTACGTTCTTTGTAATATAAGCTTAAATCAGTCAGCTTAGTACTCTAAAATCTGATCTACGCCAGCGTCTCTCTTATAGCTGATATGAATCTTTTGAGTATACTATAGGTATACCACATTAAAGCTTCTCTTTTCAATTAACCGAACATTTGAGCTTACGAAAGGTGTGTGCACGGTCTGTTCCGCACAAATTGACTGATGACCAAAATTTGCTCAGCCCCCAACATTCGAAGGACGATTATTTGACCAAAAATCACAATTTAACTATTAACCACTTCCCATATTCACCTGACATGACACGTTGCGACTTCTTCTTTTTTGGAAAAATGCATTTACCCATGAAAGGAAAGCGTTAGTTAGACGTAGAGGCCATTCAAAATACTTGCACCAGCATACTGGCAGCCATAGCGGCCAACGAGCTAAAACACTCGTTCGAGATGCTTTTTGACCGTGCAAAAAGCTGTATTGAAGCAGAAGGAGGCAATTTTGAATAAAATAAACTGATTTTGCCGAAAATATCTTCTGGTCTGTTCTTTTTTTTTAAGTCCTGTTTACTTTGGAACCTACCTTGTATTACCGCACTTTTGGCATTTTGAGAAAGTCAAACTCATTCCAACACAGAAATGGCCTAGCGAATAAAAACGAAAACTTTCAAAGCAAAAGTCATCAGTCATCTTTCGGCTTTCATAGAAGATTACAACTCGAGAACTTAACTTATCTCGTATACACTCAGCTCTCTAAAGAGTTATCGAAAAGAGCTATCCACAATATTTTGAATAAAGCTTCTCGATTCTTAATTTGTTAGCGAACATTGACAATGCGAACCCAACGTTGACACCACCACGATCTGATATTTCTATGTTACCGAACGAGTCTAACGAAGGGAACTGTGGAAGTCGGCCCAACTATAACCATGGCAATCCGTAGCAGTCCTGATGGCAAACTGACTTTGAATGCTATACTGAACTGGCAGAATCAGATATAGCAGACACTGACTACAATTTCCGGGTGGTTTATCGTCATAATGTATGCCGGCAGTTATCCGTGATCCTAGTACAATAAGAAGAACTGATATCAGTCGCCTCGAACATATTATGGCAGGCTTAAAGACTCTTGTCGACTTTTGAAAGCCTAAGCTATTAATTTATAGAAGTACGTAGACATCCCAATAAACCGGTATCTTAGCTGTCCCAGCAGGACTCATTTTGAATCGACCAATTAACCTAACTCAACCTTGGGCTTCATTAATGCATTTGGTTTGGAAGAGGTAATAAGGGAGGGTGTAGAGCACAAAAGGCCAAAAATAGCAGTCCATAGCTCCATTGGACTACTGTTAAACTCAAAGTCAGTTTATTGAAATACTAAACTCAGACGCTTTTAAAGAAGAAATTCAAAAACAAGGCTTCCATACCTTATCAACAAAATAACGGGTGATTTTTTTGAGGTTAGGATTTTCATGCATTAGTATTTGACAGATCACGTGGGATTTCAGACATGGTGTCAAAGAGAAAGATGCTCAGTATGCTTTGACATTTCATCATGAATAGACTTACTAACGAGCAACGCTTGCAAATCATTGAATTTTATTACCAAAATCAGTGTTCGGTTCGAAATGTGTTTATCGACAAATTTTGTTCAGCGATGAGGCTCATTTCTGGTTGAATGGCTACGTAAATAAGCAAAATTGCCGCATTTGGGGTGAAGAGCAACCAAAAGCCGTTCAAGAACTGCCCATGCATCCCGAAAAATGCACTGTTTGGTGTGGTTTGTACGCTGGTGGAATCATTGGACCGTATTTTTTCAAAGATGCTGTTGGACGCAACGTTACGGTGAATGGCGATCGCTATCGTTCGATGCTAACAAACTTTTTGTTGCCAAAAATGGAAGAACTGAACTTGGTTGACATGTGGTTTCAACAAGATGGCGCTACATGCCACACAGCTCGCGATTCTATGGCCATTTTGAGGGAAAAACTTCGGACAACAATTCATCTCAAGAAATGGACCCGTAAGTTGGCCACCAAGATCATGCGATTTAACGCCTTTAGACTATTTTTTGTGGGCTACGTCAAGTCTAAAGTCTACAGAAATAAGCCAGCAACTATTCCAGCTTTGGAAGACAACATTTCCGAAGAAATTCGGGCTATTCCGGCCGAAATGCTCGAAAAAGTTGCCCCAAAATTGGACTTTCCGAATGGAACCACCTAAGACGCAGCCGCGCAGTCCATAGCTCCATTGGACTACTGTTAAACTCAAAGTCAGTTTAACGAAATATTATACTCAGACGCTTTTAAAGAAGAAATTCAAAAACAAGGCTTCCATACCTTATCAACAAAATACCTACCACTTCATTAACTTCAGAACGAGAAGCCACAATTTTTTAAATTATATCACATTTTATTAACTTAGAATATTACTAAAACTTATATTATAATACTTCGACTAATATTACACGCTATTTAATAGAGCATCTAAATTAAGTAGGAATTTGCTGGCCTCTCAAGAAAGCCATTTGCTGCTGGTGGAAAATCAGCTTGCGATATATTTCATCGTACAGCTGCTGCTGTTGCTGTTGCATCTGCAGTAGTTGTTGTTGCAATATATGCGCTTGCTGTTGATGGAACTGCCACACCTGCTGCTCATGCATTGCCCGCTGAGTGGCATCTATTTCTTGTGGCGTGGGGAAATAGACTGCGTTCGGCAACTGGGGATGAGGTACGCCCGTAAGGAAAGGCACAAATGCAGTTCCACTGCCAGCAACTGCTGCCACTTCCGGACTCACAGTCCAATAGTTACCACGTCCGGGGTCGCCCAAAGGTCGTGGTACTTTCAGGAAATGTGAGTTCGTGCTCAGTGTCTGTCTTATCTGATTCTGCCAGCCCTGCTCATCTTTTCGGTAGTAAGGGAAGTTATCACTAATCCAGTTCTGTATAGCACTCAAAGTCAGTTTACCCTCAGGACTGCTGCGAATCGCCATGGTCACCAAAGCGCTATATGTATGGTTGGGACGATTTCCGCAATTTCCTTCGTTAGACGACATCGATCCGTTCGGTGACATGGATACATCTGATGGTGGTGGTGTCAGCGCTGGGTTGGTGCCGTCATCGTTCGCTAACAAATTGCGAATAGCGAAGCTTGATTCTAAATGTTGGGCCATTGTGGAAAACTATTTGGAGAGCTGCGTGGTTGTGAGCTAAGTAAAATCTCAAGTGATATTCTATGCGGAAGTCAAAAGATGACTGATGACTTTTGCTTTACAAATTTTCCTTTTTATACCTTAAAGCATTTCTGTATTCCAAAGAGTTGGGTTAACTCCGACTTATGGCCAAAGTGCGGGAAGAAAATCAAGGTCACCCTAAGAGATCTAAGCTGACGCAACCTATGAAACCAAAGTCAAAAGTCTGAGGTTCTAAAGTCTGGTAACGCAAGAACAATGTAATTTAAAAACAATAGAATATAGCCTAACTTAGATAGACCTTTGCAAAATAAAAGATTTTAAAAATGTCATCACAGGTAAAGCAGCAACGCCGAATCAGTTATTAGAGGTACTAACCTATTCTTTTACTGCTCTGAGTAAAGGGCAGGTATGAGAATGGCGCTTACATCTTAGTAATGGATTTGCGATAGCTTTTTAGTGTGGTAAATGCTCAAGGTAACCGACCTTAGCGGTTATCCAGTAATATATACTTTTCAAGGCCGACGAAGTTCTATTGTTTAAAAGGAGCTTGGGTCTTGGAAATAAAAGACTTTGACAGACAATATAGGACACTTTTATGCAGAAGTCATTTAAAGCAGCATTGATCTTTTACCTGAAATAAGCTGCCTTTTGTTTTCAGAATGTATTGTTTTAAAATATTTTTTATCCTCTACTTAAGATTTATGCTGAGCTCAGAACAAACGGCCAGCTTTTAATGCCGCAGTGGTGGGCCAGACTGTAACCTTGGTCGTGTAATTTGACGGAATAATCTCCTTACCTACCGCAAGTGGGAAATATTTGCCCATGAACCCAGAGCTAGCAGCAGGTGGTGTTGGTAATATTGGTAATAGAACTGAGCTTGATAGTATGGGATGGGGTTGTTTTCGGTGACCATAGATACATATCTTGTATAGAAATAAATAGTGTGGTTTATGACTGATGAATATAAAATTATTTTCAATTATTATATTCCCGCTTATACTCCGCAAATTTCGTATGTTGGCCATGTTTTTCATATAATCCGAAGTGATATTGGTTTTATTCTTCCCGGGATTGTACTTTTGATATAAGTTCGACTTGATATTAGTCAAATTTATTTCAAAAGTATAGTCACATAGACAAGGTCATCATTATGTATTATAGCAGATGTAAACCGCAATTACAGTAGCATGAAAACCGCACTGAAGCACAATGCAATCAAGGTCAAAACATCCCTGACTTTTGTGAGGTAAAGCCGCTATTGGTCGTTGGGGTATTATCCGCCGCAACTGTATAATTGAACCGAATGAACAAAGCAGTTTGAGTACAGGTACATTTTTCCATACCTACATAGGTAGCCCTTCGTAAGCTCTAATGTTTTGAACCTGCATGCTAAGGTTTAAAATAGTAGTAGAATGAAATGGATAAATGTAACTGTGGGTAGGTTCCTGGATAGGTATTTGGTGTACGCTGAGAGTTAGGGGACATGCTAAGCTTAAACATCAGGCTCTGACTTGAAGATTTATACGTCAGAACTGCAGAGTATAATTGATGACGTGGTAAGGAATCTAATAGCAGAGTATCAAGATCAATGATATTATGCAAAAGAACAAAACGAAAAAATAATTATATTTTTTTCTTATGTAAATACTTACTTAATATGGTAGATATTTTATATTATATTATATATTATTGTATTTGCTTCATGCTAACCACTATATTTTGTAGTCAAATTGCTTTAGGTAAGAGAGTTAATATAAAATTTTCAACAATCTCCACACGTTTATCTTACATCATTTTAGTTGAAAACTTTCAGAAAAGTACAAAAAGTATAATGAAATTAATACATGTAAGAAAGGGCTATTTGTACGAAGAGAGAAAAAAAAATAATTTTAGTACTTTTGTGGTCGCACTTTTAACTAATTACAGAGCTTTCAAACTCCAATTTTCGTATAGTTCCAATTATTATTAATTGTTCTGTATAATTTGTCTAATCAATTTAGGTTACAGAATTCATTCTTTCAGTACACTCATTTCAACTATTCACCACATACCCCTGCGACTTGAGCCATTTAGTCATTTTGTCATAAATAACCCACTTGAACGGATTAGAGACGCGTGCATGTTGCGAGATTAGAACTTCTCTTAGCTGAGAGTTGCTTGCTGACCTGTGCTTGCTAAGCTTGCGGGAGATTCAAAGATTCAGCGTCAGAACAGTGGAGCACCGGCTCTTTCCCGTGATCGAATTTGGATAAGGGTACCCATTCTTTGCAAGCTCACCGAATGTACACTATCCAGCGATTCCACAGTAACCAGGCTTAATTTTTACTTTTGGTGTTTTTTAAGAAACAGTTAGAAAGTAAAATACATCTAAAATCTTGAATTTTATGTAACTTTATAATCTATCTCTTAAAGCTAATAACTTAAATTACTAAATATTTTATGTTTACGCAAAGTTAATATTTTTTATTTTCATTTTCAAATAATAATGCTTAAACTGAAGGTTTTTGAGCTGCAAAAAATGCGACTTGTTGCTGGTGGAACACAAGTTTTTGATACACTTCCTGGTGTTTCTGTTTGAACTGTTGCTGTTGCAAGATTACCAGTTGTTGCTGTAGAAACTGAGATTGTTGCAGATGGTACTGGTACCAGGCATGCCGATCTTGCATAGTCTGAGCCAACATGGATCGATGGGACTCCTGTATCTGATGCGTTGTAGGCAAGTACATCGCATTTGAAAACTGAGAATGTGGTACACCGTTCACCATCGCCCTAAGTGCATTCTTACTACCAGTAGCCGGTTGAGAACGAAATGGTCCCGCTTCTGCACTAATGGTCCAATAGTTTCCACGCCCTGGATCGCCCATAAGTCGTGGAATTTTGCAGAAACAAGAATTCGTGCTCAGCGTCTGCCTTATCTGATTTTGCCAGCCCTGTTCATCCTTTCGGTAGTAGGGGAAGTTATCGCTGATCCACTTCTGTATAGCACACAAAGTAAGTTTTCCCTTAGGACTACTGCGGATTGCCATGGCGACCAACGCACTGTAAGTATAGTTGGGCCGAATGTTCTGATGATCTTCGTGGGGAACAAACTTAGTGCTAGTCGAGACGGAGCAATCTAGTGGTTGTGGAGTTGGCGCTGGGTTAGCAATATGCGATGCCATTGTCGTAAAAGTTGTGTGGCAGTGTTTACGAAGGAAGTGAAATTCTCCAATTTTATGTTCGTCTATGCCAAAGTCAAAAGCGACTGATAACCTGAGCCTCAACAATTTTCATATTTATAGCCCAAAAAGTCAAGGAGATGTCAAAATGTGGTCATAAAATCAAGGTCACCAGAAGTATGGTGGTAAATGTAGTTTCTAAAAATAGAGATAAAACTTTGTGGCGGCTTTTTCGGGGGCATTTAAATCACTAAGGGTCTTTCGTCTTCAAGAGGAATTATCTAAGAATCAAAGGAATAGTATGAAGGAGAAATGGTTCCATACTGTCTGTTTTTTCAAAATTCCCTTAAAATTTAGGGTTTTAAGTGAGAGCGTACTCCTAAGTACTAATTCTATCTCATCTTCTGATTTAAGCACTTTTGAGAGAAATGTAACTTTGAGAGCTAACTGTTACCGGATAACCCCAAAATGCGATTACCTTCAACATTTACCACACGCAGAAACGCTTCTGAATATTCACTACGCAAACTCAAGCGCCACTGTTCTACCTGCCTCGTATGCACAGCAATAAAAGAAAAGGTTGACTTAGTACTCTAATATGTTAATTTATTCAGAGTCGCTCTTTTACCTGAAATGCCATTTTTAAACCTCACAATAGTTGCTTTCTGTAGGACTTATGTAGAGCTTCAATTTTCTATTGTTTTTATATTCCATTGTTTCAAGTTACTACTACATATGTTATGACTTTTTGACACTTTTTTATGTCGGTTTGGTCAGTGATAATCCCTTTTCCTGACCTTGATTTAATGACCGCAATTTCGACACTAGCTTGACCAATCGAATCCATTTGTAATACAGAAATGAATTAGGGTATAAAAACGGAAACTGTCGAAGCAAAAGTCATCAGTCATATTTTGGCTTCCACACAGAATATCACTCAAAAACGTAACTTATCTCGTATACACTGAACTCTCTAAACAGTTATCCACAATGGCTCAACATTTTGAATCTAGCTTCTCGATTCGTAATTTGTTAGCGAACGCTGACGGCACCAACCCAGCATTGACACCACCACGATCTGATAAATCCATGTCTCCGAACGAATCGATATCGTCTAATGAAAGGAACAGTGGAAGTCGGCCCAACTATACTTACAGTGCATTGATAACCATGGCAATTCGTAGCAGTCCTGAGGGCAAACTGACTTTGAATGCTATACAGAACTGGATCAGTGAAAACTTCCCTTACTACCGCAAAGATGAGCAGGGCTGGCAGAATCAGATAAGGCAGGCACTGAGCACGAACACTTGCTTCTGCAAAATACCACGAGCTATAAATGAACCTGGGCGTGGAAATTATTGGGCACTTCAGCCCCAGCAGCCGGTTGTTGGCAGTGAGACGGTGATTGGAGCGATGGTGAATGGTGTACCGCATCCTCAGGTTCCAAATGCAGTGTACTTTCCCACACCACAAGAAGTACAGGGAGCTCATCAGCAACATGCTTGGTACCAATATCACCTGCACCAAGCGCAACTTCTGGAGCAGCAACTTATGGGCCTGCGACAACAGCAGATTCAACACCAGTACGAGGAAGTGTATCAAAAATTTGTTTTCCACCACCAACAACAAATGGCATTTCTAAGCGCTCAAAAAATATCAGCTTAAGCAGTATTTTATCTGTGCTGTCGGAAGAAAGTTGAGGGATGTTTTTCCTACCTTTCACAACAAGTGCATCTAATACAGCGGTACGATGAAGTATACCAAAAACAAATTTCTATCTAATTTTAACAGTTCGTGATATTAGTTTAATAATTATTGTAGGTATAATAATATTATAAGTTAGTAAAATTTTGGAAAAAAAGATTATGTACTTTACTTTTCTTGTTAAATTTAACCATGATGGCTGAAGTAGGACCCGTTCATCCTCTTAGTAATTTATTGGACATCCAAAGCTTTAGCTTTAGTATTATATTTTCTGATGATTTTCTCTGAAAGCGATGTGGCTTTTGTTCCCCATTTGGTTACAAAATGTTTTATGAACTTTTCACTTAATTTCTTTGTCATGGTGAAATCTAAAAATTTTGAAAGGAAAGAACGCAGTTGAAATCTCAATGTTTTCATAATGAAATTTAAAGTAGCGAATATGAAATACTCAGATATGATGGACTGTGCGAAATCGGAGGAAGAAAGGAAGCACATAAATTAATCTTAATATTTTCTAAAGATTACTCAAGAACTACAAAACTTAATATATGAAGTAGCACCGAAAGTTCTTTATTCCAAAAATCTTTAAACAATACTTCAAATTAATGTCAAATGTATGAGCATTGAGCAGAATATTAGCTTTTGTAATCGGCAACCATCAATAAAGAAGAAGAACCGGCAATTACATTGGTGAAAGTTAGGTTCATATGAGCATATTAAAACGCTAACATAATTCATTTAGTTCTAGAAAAAACAAGAGACACTAAATTAATTTATTTATAAGATACTAGAAGGAATGCGTTTATCTGTGTTTATAGAATTAGCAGATATGAAAATTATCCTGTCATCGCTATTAACCTTTGCCTTCAAATATGAGAATATCGCAATTTTTGGTCTTAAATGTTCGAGTTCAATATAAAATTGTGTTTATAAAAACGAAGTATATGTAAGCTCCAACTCGCTTCTAGTTGCAGAAGCCTACCAAGCATGATATGACCATATAATCAAGGTCATCAAAAACGACAGTTTACTAACAATATCATCAAGGCCACAATATGATTGAGGTTTTCCGGTGCCACAAAGATTGGAGAGTCTCATTTGTTCTTTGGCTTTAACTGGTCACACGTATGGTTAAAAAATATATCAGGAAACCATAGAGGTTGAAGCCAAAGGAACAGTACGAAGCCATTGATGTGGATCATTGATTTGGATTGGCGATGCCAAGCCAAATTATTTCTATAGAAAAGGTTACATAATGTCTCTGTTCTCTACCATTTTAAAGCTCTAATAGGTCATTAAAGCAGTGACTATGGAAAGGAAGAATATAAACTAAAGTTAAGCTAAACTAACACATGGTTCTAGATAAAAGCATGGCCTTTGTAATTTTATAAAAAGCCGCGAGTACACCATAAATATTTTTAGATCTATATAAAGATCGACGCATTGAGTTAAGCTTCTTAAACACCAACTAAAAGTGTTAATTTAAATAGAGGGAAATATATATTTATTTGCAACAAAAGATGTGTTCCATCTAGGCATAAATTAAATTCAAATAATATAATTAAATTAAACACACGTCCTATTTGATTTGGTTTTTGCTACCGTTACAACACTTTGGAACCATCCATCACCCGAGAGGCATTTTTATATACTACATTATTTACATCAAATATACAATTGTTTCCGAAAATAGTTAGCGTTTAACACATAACACATAATACCTCGAAAATATATACCAAGCTAACTTTTTTTTACTAACCATACTGTGAACCTCTCTAGAACGCAAATAATTTCCAAATCAGAGTAATTGTGGTTGAGATGAATTTTCTTTCGCAATGTACTCAATTTATTATCTAAAAGATCTCTGAATCTATCTATCAAGCAGTCATTATAAAATGATTACAAAACCAGTAATTACAGTTGACAGAGAAATCACCAGCCAAGGTCATTACATGCTTTGTAGTCGCGTTGACTCCATGAGACCAAAAGGCCGATGACGTCATTGCTGACTTGTTTCGTAAAATCCACCACAAGTGCGGAATCGCGAAGGATAAAACAATATGATTTGACTACAGTCACATAACAAAACAAAGCAATGAGTAAGCTGCCGAAAGCCACTTAATTGCTTTTGACATAAAAAAGGTCATTTAAGATCTATTGTTCCTCCCTTGCATCATTCTTTTGTTTTCATCGCTAGGTAACGGTTGGTTGACTTCTGCCAAGGGAGCGGCTTAGCTATAGAAAGCAGGTAGAAGTTCACGCACTCTAGCATCGATAAGATAAGCAGGCAGGCCTCTTTTTAACAATAGAAAAAACAACTTCATATAAATCTGCCATCTGCCGTCTAGTTGAAGGCTGGTTTATCCTGTAACAGTAACATCAAGTGCGCAGAGTTTTTACGAAACATGTGGTCCGGTTAAGTGACGATATTTTGCGGAAGAGGAACTTTGCGTCAGATGAAGTCATGTTTTCTCGTCACTGTTCGCCTTTATTCGTATAATTGTGGTGCTTTACAGGTCAAAAGATAATAAACAATACAAGGTTTGAAAGTGAAAGGGGATTACTCGATGGCCTTCGAGATAATCTGTGACTGTTTTTGAGGGGTTTTCCAACAATTATCCTTCTTTTGACCTTTATCTAGGAACACTGCGGTTAATATTGGTTTCACGCAAGTATGACTTTTGGTGAGCTAGCTATGCACGACAGCAACAATATTTTCTTGGGGTTTGCTAACTCCCAAACTTTTTCTAATAAAGCTGTCGCGGAATTCGCTAAACGTCCAGCTCAAATTGTATATTTATATATGTAGCTATAATCTAAAATTCGAATTTCCTATCAATAATTTTATCAGTAATGCATGAGGCTAACCTAAGACACCAAAATGCCTCTGAATTATAGTATTCAAATTCATTTTCAATTTCCTCTCCCAAATAGAGGAAATTGGATATTGTGAAACTTTTGACAATTACCTTATACCGTTGTATTTGTATGCGATTGAGTAGAATAATATATTTACCTAAAGAAAAGCTAGTCAGATATGTACGAATTTAGTAATGATATTATCAGGGATAAAACCGCAGAGCATTTAAAGAAAGTTATCTTGATGAAACTGAAATGGAGCCATTTTTTTGTAATTTCGTAACGGGTGGGCCATATAAAATTTTAAATTTAAAAAGTCAATAAAAAATGGCTTGATATTTTTAAAAGGTCTAACATTTATTTAAAAGGTTGTTTTATGAAATTTATTTGTGGAAAACAATTTCGGACAAATGGCCACCGTAGCTGAATTTACAGTAGCTTATCTCATCCACCCAATTTTGAAGTACTTTCTCGGTGAATTCAGGCCTTATGGCAGCTACAGCAGCTTGAATCTCGTACTTTAGATCTTGAATTGTTTCTGGATGGTTGGTGTAACATTTATCTTTAACAGCTCCCCACAGAAAATAGTCCAACGGAGTTAAATCGCAGCTTCTGGGAGGCCAATTCACATCACCTCTTTTGCTGATTATGCGATTTTCGAAGATAGGGCGTAAAAGATTGAGTGTAGCGTTTGCTGTATGGTACGTGCGGGTTTTCTGTGCCCCAAATGCGGTAATTCTGCTTGTTAACGTAACCATCGAGGTGGAAATGAGCCTCGTCCGAAAAGATGATTTTTCGGTAAAATTGACCATCCTCGGCCAAACGATCGTCTGCCCAATATTTCCCAGTTTTCTTCTAGGGAATAGCAACCCATTTCGTAAATTCTAGACTTTTTACTATATATCTGTCACTTTCCGAATCGTATTTGACGTTTCCAATGTCGAAATATAGATAATTCAAATTTAAAACGTTAGATCGCCCACCCGTTATTTTAAGCACTTCAATAACGTAATGCAATAGTCACTGTTACTGGAGATGGCTCAACATTACCTTTATTTTGTGTCTATACACGCTTTGGAGTCGGTTCATCATGTGCTGTCCAATCGGCTGACTGTCGATTGGACTTCGTCTTCATCTTTCACCTAATGTCACATATAAACGCAAAAATTCATTTCTATTACGATAGAAATGCTTCAAACACCCCTCAGAATCATCAACTGGTTTTGTTGGATTATGAACTCGCGTGGCTCTCACTTTGCTTAAAGGTTTCGCACACCTAAATATCACTCACAATATATCCAACACATTCCCTTCATATCTTCGCCAATTTCACTTTACAAGCTTTATAGAGGCAATTTTTTTGATGTTTTCGTCAGTCTAAGTCTCTTTATTTCACTGCCTTCATTGTCCTCGGTGCTTATTTCGCCTCGTTCCAACATCGCAAACCTCTCTCAACGCTGATTTTCCCGGTGCAAATTTAAAATAATGTTTATCAATCCAAATCTATTCGGCAACTATATTTTCCCCCCAAAAAGCAATGCTTTGTTCTTACCGAAATGGTATGGTACGGTATAGAAATGGAACAGCTTCAGCTTTGGTGCTATTTGAAGATATTCTTTGAAAGTGTGATGTTTTTTGCTCGCATATATTGGGTTACAAAGCATTTTATGCACTTTTCATTTCAACTATTTTAGTAAGATCTAAAAGTTTAAAACTCTTGAGAGAAGCATAGTTGAAATCTCACAATTTTGATAATGCGATTTTAAGTAGCGAATATTATGTTTTTGTATGTTACAAGTATGTACTGAACAGAAACGTAGGAGGGAAGGAAGCATATAAAATTATTTTAAACTTTTCTAAAGATCACTCAAGAAATACAAATCCTAATGTGTGGAGCAGCATCGAAAGTTCTTTATTCCAAAAGGTGCTTAAACAATACTTCGAATTAGTGTAGACTTTGTATATTTCTAAATTCTACTTACCGATTTCATTTTATCTGTTTTGAAAACTGAAGTATTGAATATTTTGGTCATTTAATGAAAAATCTGAAATCTATTAAAAGAGTGCTTTGCCGGCAATAGGATAATGTATAGTATGTACAACTTTTGTAAAGTGGTTCGACTAATCAGTATAAATTCTTTTTTGCTTAATATTTAACAAAGGCGACTTGGTTTATTAAAACAGGCGCATATAAATAAATATGAAAACATAAGAACAGTAAATTAAACGCGGGTGGTCTGAGCAGAACAACAAGAATGTGGAATATAACCTGGGACAAAAATAGGAAACCCGAATTTCCAAGAGTGGCAGAATCAGATAAAACAGACACTGACCATAAACTCTTGTTTCCAGAAGGTTGACAGATCGCGCTTATATTTGGCTTAGTAATTAAAGACAGTCTTATCAACTTAGCAAAGCATATTTTGTTGAAATATCATCTACTTTGGGACTTTTTCCGGGTGCTTTATTGCTATAATGTATGCCGGTAGTTATCCGTGATCCTGGTACAATAAGAGGAACTGATATTAGTCGCCTCGAAAAATTTATGGCAGGCTTAAAGACTCTTGTCGACTTTTGTAAGCTTTTGATATTAATTTATAGAAGTACGTAGACATCCCAATAAACCGGTGTCTTAGCTGTCCCAGTAGGACTCATTTTGAATCGACCAATCAACCTAACTCAACCTTGGGCTTCATTAATGCATTTGGTTTGGAAGAGGTAATAAGGGAAGGTGTAGAGCACAAAAGACCAAAGATGGCAGTCCATAGCTCCATTGGACTACTGTTAAACTCAAAGTCAGTTTATCGAAATACTATACTCCGACGCTTTTAAAGAAGAAATTCAAAAACAAGGCTTCCATACCTTATCAACAAAATAGCTACTACTTCATAAGCTTCAAAACGAGAAACCGCCATTTTTTAAATTATATCACATTTTATTAACTTAAAATATTACTAAAACTTATATTATAATACTTCGACTAATATTACACGCTATTTAATAGAGCCTCTAAATTAAGTAGGAATTTGCTGGCCTCTCAAGAAAGCCATTTGCTGCTGGTGGAAGATCAGCCTGCGATATGTTTCATCGTACAGCTGCTGCTGTTGCTGTTGCAGTTGCAGTAGTTGTTGTTGCAGTATATGCGCTTGTTGTTGATGGAACTGCCACACCTGCTGCTCATGCATTGCCCGCTGAGTGGCATCTATTTCTTGTGGCGTGGGGAAATAGACTGCGTTCGGCAACTGGGGATGAGGTACGCCCGTAAGTAAAGGCACAAATGCAGTTCCACTGCCAGCAACTGCTGCCACTTCCGGACTCACAGTCCAATAGTTACCACGTCCGGGGTCGCCCAGAGGTCGTGGAACCTTCAGGAAATGTGAGTTCGTGCTCAGTGTCTGTCTTATCTGATTCTGCCAGCCCTGCTCATCTTTTCGGTAGTAAGGGAAGTTATCACTAATCCAGTTCTGTATAGCGCTCAAAGTCAGTTTACCCTCAGGACTGCTGCGAATCGCCATGGTTACCAAATCGCTATATGTATAGTTGGGACGATTTCCGCAGTTTCCTTCGTTAGACGACATCGATTCGTTCGATGACATGGATACATCAGATGGTGGTGGTGTCAGAGCTGGGTTGGTGCCGTCATCGTTCTCTAACAAATTACGAATCGCGAAGCTTGATTCTAAATGTTGGGCCATTGTGGACAACTGTTTGGAGAGCTGAGTGGTTATGAGCTAAATAAAATCTCAAGTGATATTCTGTGTGGAAGTCAAAAGATGACTGATGACTTTTGCTTTTAAAATTTTCCTTTTTATACCCTAAAGAATATCTGTATTCCAAAGAGTTGGACTCTGACTTATGGCCAAAGTGCGGGAAGAAAATCAAGGTCACCAAAAGAGATCTAAGCTGACACATAAAAACCGAAGTCAAAAGTCTGAGGTTCTAAAGTCTGGTAACGCAAGAACAATGTAATTTAAAAACAATAGAATATAGCCTAACTTAGATAGACCTAGATAGAGTTTAAAAATGTCATCACAGGTAAGGCGGCAACGCCGAGTCAGTTATTAGAGTACTAACTTAACCTTTTCTTTTACTGCTCTGAATAAAGGGCAGGTAGACGAATGGCACTTATATCTTAGAAGTGGATTTGCGGTAGCTTTTTAGTGTGGTAAATGCTCAAGGTAACCGACCTTAGCGGTTATCCAGTAATATATACTTTTCAAGGCCGATGAAGTTCTGTTGTTTAAAAGGAGCTTCGGTCTTGAGAATAAAAGACTTTGAAGCGGAGACAATGTAGAACATTTTTCTGCAGAAGTCATTTGGAGAAGCATTGATCTTTTACCTGAAATAAGCTGCCTTTTGTTTTCAGAGTGTATTGTTCTAAAATATTTTTTATCCTCTACTTTTGAAGAGTGGTCTCAGAACAAACGACACTTATAGTTTTTTAAGCCGCAATGGTGGTCCACAGTGTAACCTTGGTCGTGTGATTTGACGGAATAATCTCCTTACCTACCGCTCGTGGGAAATATTTGTCCATGAACCCAGAACTAGCAGCAGGTGGTGTTGGTAATATTGGTAATAGAACTGAGCTTGATAGTATGGGATGGGGTTGTTTTCAGTGACCATAGGTACATATCTTGTATAGAAATAAATAGTGTGGTTTATGACTGATGAATATAAAATTATTTTCAATTCTTATATTCCCGCTTATGCTCCAGAAATCTCGTATATTGACCATGTTTTTCATATAATCTGAAGTGATATTGGTTTTATTCTTCCCGGGATTGTACTTTTGATATAAATTCGACTTGATATTAGTCAAATTTATTTCAAAAGTATAGTCACATAGTCAAGGTCATCATGAAGTATTATAGCTGACATAACCCGCAATTACTGTAGCGTGAAGACCGCACTGAAGCATAATGCGATCAAGGTCAAAACATCCCTGACTTAAGTGAGGTAAAGCAGTTATTGTTCGTTGGGGTATTATCCGCCGCAACCGTATAATTGAACCGAATGAACAAAGCAGTTTGAGTACAGGTACATTTTTCCATACCTGCATAGGTAGGCCTTCGTAAGCTCCTATGGTTTGAAGCTGTATGCTGAGGTTTAAATTAGTAGCTAAGTGAAATGGTTGCTTTTAACTGTGGGTAACTGTAGGTACTTGGTGTACGTTAAGAGTTAGGGGACATGCTAAGCTTAAACATCGGGCTCTGACTTGAAGATTTATACGTCAGAACTGCAG